>NC_058133.1:48597196-48609360 GCF_016433145.1 Gracilinanus agilis
AATAATAGAGGTGATAATGGGCATCCTTGTTTTACTCCTGATCTTATTGGGAAAGCTTCTAATTTATCCCCATTGCATATGATGTTGGTTGATGACTTTAGGTATATACTGTTTATTATTTTTAGGAAAGGTCCTTCTATTCCTATACTTTTCAGTGTTTTCAATAGGAATGGATGCTGTATTTTGTCAAAGGCTTTTTCAGCATCTATTGAGATAATCATGTGGTTTTTGTTCGTTAGACTGTTGATATGGTCAATTATGTGGATGGTAAATCAGATGTAACCAAATGAAAAAAAGAAATAAAAAACTCATTAAAGAAAATCATTTCATAAAATTTAGAATTGGTTAAGTGGAATCTAAGGCCTCAGTGAGATATTAAGAAATAAAGAAACAAAGTAAAAAATTGCTGAGAAACCTGGAAAGTCATTTGGAAGAAATGAGGCATAGACCAGCATCTCACAGAGATACTAAGAGAAGGTCAAAATGGATAAAAATTTAGACAAAAGAGTGATATAAATATAGGGAATATGGAAAATCTGACCTGTCAGATTTAGGGATAAAAGTAAATTTTATGATCAAATAAGAGATATAGAGCAACAGGTTACAAAGTGAATAAACATGAAAAATTTTGTAGGGGATATAAAAAAAGTGGTACACTAATACATGGTCGTTGGAGTTGTGAATTTGTCTGCCCATTCAGGTGAACAATTTGGAACTATACCCCAAAGGTTATAAAACTGTCTATATTCTTTGAACCAGCAATACCATTACTTAGTCCATATACCAAAGGGAAAGGATAAAATGGAAAATGATCTATTTTTCCAGTAATTATTTATTTTTTTCTCTAATTTTATGTAGAAACAATTGTCAAACTTCATTTCCTCACATTTTGAGTTTGAAACTCCTTCCTTCCATTCCTCCTCCCCTCCCTGAAACAATAAACACTTGCTTATAAATAAGCTATCATGTAATTCGTATTTCCATATTTGTCATATTATAAAAGATACATATCATCTCAGAGTGGTTTTGAATTGAATTTTTCTTATCAATAGTGATCCAAGGAGTTTTTTTTTTAATATAGTTAAATATAACTTCATTGTCTTTATCCAAAAACTGTTCATATCTTTTGAACATTTATTAATTGGGAAATGACTCATATTCTTATAACCTTGACAAAATTCCTTATATATTTTAGATAACAACACCTCTATCCAAGAAACTCTATAATTTTTCCCAGTTTTCTACATTTCTTCTAATCTTGGCTACATTAGTTTAATATTTCTTAGTATTAATGTCCTCTATTGTTCCCACCTTCATCTTGTTGTCTTCTGCTAATATTTCCTCCAGTATTTTATCCCCTTGCTCTCTCTTTTTCCACCTTACACCCTTCTAACATCTATCAGATTGGCAAAAATGATAAAAGGACAAGATGAAAAATGGTGGGACACTAATGCATTGTCTCTATAGTTGTGAACTGATCAAGCCATTCTGGAGGATGGGCTGGATTTATGCCCAAAGAGTTATAAAACTGTGTATATCTTTTGACCTGGAAATATCACCATTAAGTTGATTTCCTAGGATGAACAGAGAAAAAAGAAAAGAACCTATACATTTTTGAATATTTATAGCAGCTATTTTTGTGGTGATGGGGAGCTGGAAATTGAAGGAATACCCATCAATTGGGGAATGGTTGAATCAATTGTAGGATATTATTGTGATGAAATATTACTATATTATAAGAAACAATAAGCAGGTTAATGTTTTTAAATGAAAAAGCCTACATTAAGGCAAAGTGAGCAGAACCAAGAGAACATTATATGCAGCAACAAAAAATATTGTTTAAAGAATGATTTGTGTATTCCCACCTCCAGAAAAAGAACTGATATTAAAGAAACATAGCAAGACATAGTTTTATATATGCAGATATATGTCATTTTTGCTAAATTATGCCTTCTTTAATGCATGGAGGATAGGAAGGGTAGGAATTAACTGTGAATTTTAATGTTATAAATAATTAAATAAATACAATTTTTAAAGAATGCATATGACAAAAATTATTGAAAATAAAGTGAAAATGGGGCATTTCAATCCTGTCTTTTGGTGGGGGTGAATATCATTTTTCATCATGAGTCCATTGGCATTGTCTTGAATCATTGTATTTCTGATAATAGCTAAATCATTCACAGGTCTTCATATACTATTTCTCTTACTATATACAAAGTTCTCCTAGTTATGATCTCTTCACTTTGCCTCAGTTCATAAATCTTTCTAGGTTTTACTGAAATAAAAATGATATATTTATACAAAAATATTTATGGCAACTCTTTTAGTGGTGGCAGAGAATTAGAAATCCAAGGAACTGGAAATCAAATTGGGGAATTGCTGAAAAAGTTTTGGTACGTGATTATGAAAGAATACTATTGCACTATTATAAGAAATGAGGAGTGGGATGATTTTACAAAACCCTTAGAAGACATATATTTCCACCTCCAGAAAAATAACTGGTGGAGTCTGAATATACTTTATTTTACTTTCTTTATTTTTTAGCACGTATTTTTTTTTTGCAAAATGGCTAATATGAGGATATATTTGGTATGATTTAATATATAATTGGTATAAAATTAGTTTCCTTGTCAAGGAACTGTGAACAGAAGTGACAAAGAGAATTTAAAACAAAAAAAATTTAATGATTTTAAAAACTTTACATGTAATTGGGAATATTTAATGAAATAAATAAAAGTAATATTTTTAAAGAATTCTAATAATAACAAAGATAATGACTTGGCTGTAACAAGGATTTTAGTCGTAAGAATATGGTTGAAATAATCAAGAATAAGACTATCCAGAGAGATTGAATAGAGAGGAAATGGTTTATTAGAAAAAATGTCTACAATAAGCGGTTGGAATAGGGATGAGTAATCACAGAAAGTGCCAGAGAAGGAACATTAGACGAGGTAGAAGGATTTCCAAAATGCTTTAGAGTTTTTTAAGTGAAGGAAGGAGAAAGTATCCTATGTAGAGTTGGGGATAATATAAATTTGAATGCAGTTGGAGAGACTAGGTTATATTTATCCAAGAAGCTGTAGAAGTATAAAATGACATTCATTGGATTTGTCATTTAGACTATTTGTCCCCTCCGATAAAGTAGTTCTTTATAGCTGGAGGAGGAAGTTAGATTACTAAATTGGGGAGAGACTACATAACAAAGCATTCAGAATTTTTAAAAAAATTAAACTAAGTTGAGCAATAAAGAGAAAGAAGAGAAGTATAACAGAGCAATTAAAAAAAGGAACAGAACTGAAATATAACTGTAGAGAAGGTTAAAGGGAAAATATTTTGTTTCTTTTATGAATGGTGTGCCCTAGCATGATTATAGTTATATAAAGAAAAGGAGAGATTGGAGAGAATCTGAATCTGAAGAGAGAGAATCTGAAGGGAGAGTGCAAATGAATGAGATATAGTGTAAGAGCTTGGGAGCAATATTGTGATGAGATTCAGTGATTATGGAGAAATGAGAATAGAGGGGTTGCTGAGGGTGAAAGGAAAGTCAAAGGAGAGCCATTGAAAGACGCAAATCATAAACATGGAATCTTAAGTTTAAAAAGGAATACAGAGATCATGGATTTAGAAATATGAGGGACCTTAGAGGTCGGCTAGTCCTTCTTTTACAGATGAAGAAAATAAGGGCCAGATTACTCACCCAAGGGCACACCACCAGTAAATGAAAGAGGTAGGATATGAACCCACGTTCTTTGATCCTAAATCCAGAGCTCTTGCTGTACCACACTCAGTCAACATGCACTTAATGAGCACCTACTATGTTCCAGACACTATGTTAAAATGCTAGAAAGACAAAGAAAATCTAACACAAACACAGCAAAAGCTCCCTTTCCTCAAGAAATAAGCATTCTGATGGGAAAAAAAAACAACATTGTGTCTCTATATTTTTGTTCTCTGGGTGTCAGTTTCTTAATTTAAAAAATAATCACTAAGAAGCCTCAAAATCCAAAAGTTAAGGCTCTGAACTCAGAATCAAGAAAACCAGGGTGTGAAACCCATTGCAGCTATAAACTAGTTTTGTGCCGAGGACCAGGACACTTAGCTATCATGTACCTCACTTTCCTCACATTTATAAAATGGGAATAATAAAAAGCACTTGGAACATGCACTTATGTGGTTAAAATGAGATAAGAAGGAAAAAATGTTTTGGAATAAAATCTTATAAATGCAAGTAATTACTGATCTCATTTTCTAAATGAGAAATTTAAGGCACAGTTGCTTATCCATGGTCACATAAACAGTTAGCTGTAAGAGCTGGGTTTAGAACTCTGAGAGATTAAAATCCGAAGTGCTTCTATTCACCACCTCTCATATATTATACTACTGTCAGATGGTCTCAATCTTTTCAGCAAAGCAGGATAAACAAGGAGTCTCAAATTCATTTGGGGAGGAGTCACCCACACTCACACGACATCCTTGTAACTCTGCTCCTACCATCTGATCAAAGATCCTTCATCACTTTTAACTCACGTTGCTTTGTTCATCAGGCCAACCCTTTAATGACGGGGGAGCCCAAAATACTTCCTTGAATATCATGGAATATATTATAAGATGATGATTAAAGACTTCAAGTTCCAGTGAGTTTTTCTTCATCTTGTTCCTTATTCAGATAGAAGAAGAAAAAAAATGATCTAACCATGAAACATTGGCCTGTAAGATAATATGGGTTTGGCTGTCACTATTCCTTTTAAGGAATTCATATCAGTCAAGGATCCTTAGGCATTTATTCTCTTTACATAATCATTGCCAATTTATGTATAGGAAGTTGTCTGGAATTCATCAGCCTAAAATGAGTCTTTCTGAAATATATTGGGAAGCTCAAATATAGAGAATGGGTGTCAAACTGATTTCTTTCCCCCTTTTTGATTCATTAGAGCTAGAGTTTCTGTTTTTGAACTGGAGAAGAAAAAAAACATTCCAAAGTTGTCCTTCACATTATGTCTATACCAAAGAAGAAATGAATAAGGGGGAAATTATCTACATAATTCAGGAAATGAAATCCTGAAGTAGAAAAAGAAGGCTTTGCAAATGATATTAAATTTCTTCCTCTATTAATCTCATTCCAAGCATAATCACTTCAGTCCCTACTTCATGCTCATATCTATTTTACTTAATTCCTTTAAATTTAATTCATCAAATATTGATTAAGCACCTACTAAGTATGGGATACTGTGTTGGCTGGTGGCAATACAAGGACAAAAATGAAATGGTTATAGCCTTCAAGAAACTTATCTTCTACTGGAATGGAGTGAGGGATAAGTAACTAACACTGGAGTTTATTTTTTAGTGCTTTATCTCTGACAAAGCTCTTTATGCACAATTATCTCACTTGAGCTGCATTGTAAGGTAGATAATTCAGCAAATTATATTGCCCTTTAACAAAAGAGGAAAGCAAAGCTTTGAGTGGCTAAATGGGCCATGTTTACACTGCTAGTGTTAGAGGAGAGATTCGAACTCAGATTTTTTTTTTCTTACTAATCCAGCTGTAGTACTGAAAGTGCCTTCCTCTGCTACTTAAAAATTTCAGAATATCCACCCATTGCCCATTCCCCAGGCGAAATGTGTTGTGATTGGCCACTAATAGATCTAATCTGCATCCTGTATGGTCATTTTAAGTTATCAGTGCTTATTAGTGACTGTTAAACCCAAAGGCTGAAGGAGTGAATGACATCAACAGAATTACTTTTGAAAAGATCTTATTCTTTGTCTGCAGCTACTATTTCTTTAGTTTCTACACATTTATGAGAATATTTAGCTATTAGTGCCAACTAAAGGCAATTTGTGTCCTGGACAACATTTTCATCTAAGCATAGAAATAATGGGCATATTTAAGAAATACAGAGTTTTCAAATGAACAACTTATTTGCTCCAAACACCAAGAAGGCTGTCTCACAAGAAGAAAATTTGGATCCATTTCTATGATCCAACACTCTAGAGCTGTCTAATCCTGTGTAAATTCACTAATCCTTTCTGATACTCAATTTCTTCATCTGCAAAATAGATATATCGATCCTTGCATCTTGGAGTCAGGGAAACCTAAGTTTTTAAATCTTTCTTTGAAACAGTTATCTATGTGACCCTGCACAAGTCACTTTACATTTCAGACTTTGTTTCCTCATCCTCCATTAAATTGTAAGGTTCTCAAGGGTGGGGATTATCTTTTGCCTCTTTTTGTAGCCCCAGTGCTCAGCATAGTACCTGGTATGTAGTAGGTGTTTATTGAATGTTGATTTGTTGATTGATTGATTAAAAGGTCCTGCCTTTCAAGGTTTTAATGAGGATCAACTCAGATAACATATGTAATGTACAAATCTGTAAGCACTACATAATTGCATAGTCTAATTATTGCACTTCCTAAGGCAAAAGGAAAATTATTTCTATGCTCCAAATTTTGGAAAGATGAGTCATCAAGCATTTGCATTCATAGTGAGACAGTACAATATCATGGAAGTTTTAATTAAAAGACCTCAATTCCAAACACAGTTCAACTATTTATTACCTGTAAGATAGTCCACTGGCCTTGATTTCCTCATCTGAAATTAGGGAATTTGATTATATAGTCTATAAGATCTCTTTTCATAAATAGAATTTCTGTTTTACTTTTCTATCTCTGTTTCCATTTCTGTTTCCCTCTTTTTATCTTTCTTTCTCTATCCATCTATTTTTCTCATTTTTTTCTGTCTCTCTCTGTTTTTCTCTCTCTTCCCTCTCCTATCTGTCTCTTTATTTCTCTCTGTCTCTCTGACTCTTTCTCTCTCTCTCTCTCTTTATTCCTCTCTTTCTCTGGTTCTGTCTCATCTCTATTTTTTTCTCTCTCTCCTTTTTCCTCCTCTCCTCTATCTCTCAGTCTTATCTCTTCATCTCTTAGTCTCTGTCTCTCTTTTCTTTATGTCCCTTTATGGCTCTGTCTTTCTCATTTATACACAGAGGTATGTATGTATGAAATTCAGTGACCCACTCACCATTTGTTTCATCTCTTTCCTGGGTTCTTCTATACACCCCATCTTTTATCTAATCTCTTTCAACTTTTGAACTGTAGTGCTTGATCTTTCAATTCTTGATCTGTAAAGAAGAATATATTTTTAATAATTCACCTTCAGAATCAGACTATGTCTATCACTCACCTTCTTTCTGATGCCACCAACATAAAGCTTCTGGTTTTCACTTTATTATAAATATTGCAATAAATCCATAGGTAGCTTTGGGGATCTATATTAAAATTTTAAAAAAGAGATTTATAAAAATCTCTTTCACACACACTAAAAATTTAATAATTAGATAAATATCATGTCTCATTTTTTGACATGGATATTTACAATCGTTTCAGGAAGAGCATTTTTGCTTTGTTTAATCATATGTTACTGGAAAAATAGATGTAAAATTTTTTATTAGCTTTGTCTTATGAAACAGAAAGAACAATTCTCAAAGGGAAGAAATGCTTTTCCTACAAGAATTTTCTTCTGCAAGTGATATATGAAAGTCTAAGTACAAAAAAGGCAATGATACCCTAGTACATACTTACCTTTAGTAAGAAAGGTCAGCATAAGCAATCTTACATCAGAATTTATCAGGAAGAAGTTGGGGAATTTTTTTGTCTAATAACTAATATGTTGGGAATAGGAAAGGAAATGATCCATGTCATGAAAATAATGGTTGATTGGCAACATAGTGTAGTGGATAGAGGACTGGACTTGGAGTCAGGAAGATTCAGATTCAACTCAGATGCATACTAACTTTCTATACTACTTTCTACATGAAACCTTTTCTCCTTTCCTAATTTCCACAATTTCTAGCTCTTTCCCTTCCTCCCTCTCTCCCTTCCTCTCTCTATATTTTGTATTATTCTCTTTGTGTATATTTATATATATATATTTATGTATGTATACATTATATGAGCATATGTACACTCAGATATATTATGCATATATTCATATAAATATACACATACATGCATTCTAATGGGAGAAAATAAATATAAGGAAGTGTATGTCCATATTCCTTGTTAAATTAAAGCTTCTTGGCAGAAAGACTTGTTTTATTCTTTACCTATGAATTGCCAGTTTCTAGCCCAAAGCCTGGCACCAAGTAGATGATAAATAAATATTTATTGATTATTTCATAGTTGAATCTGTATTTCAATTATTTTATAGTTGAATGTATAGTTGAATTATATAGGTGAATAACCCAGGACAATTCATTTAACCTTTATCAGTCTCAGTTTCCTCAACTATGAAAACAAGGAACTGAAATTGATATCCTTTAAGATTTGTTGCAGCTCCCAGATCTATGACCAATGAAATGAAAATGTATATCTTGGAGAAGAGGAGAGTTGTGGGGTCTATGACAACTGTCTTTTAGTATTCGAAGATTGTCTTCCTGAAAAAGGATTATACCTGGGCTATTTGACTTCCAGAAGGCAGAATGAGCAATTGGTGACCCTTGTCAAGAGTTATATATTGGTTTATATGAGGCTAAACTCCATAACAATGAGTCATCTAAAAGTAGAATAAGTTATCTCCAAAAGTGATATAGAACCCCTACTGGAGATCTTCATAAATAATGGGCCACAAAAAGGCTACATAATAAAGGAGATTCTTCCTCAGATACAGTGTAGATGAGGTGGAGCAGTGCAAAGAATTTTGAAGTTCAAGTCAGGAAGACATGAGTTCAAATTCTGAATTAGCTACTAGCTATGAGACCCTTAGCTAATCATTTTACCCTTGCTTGCCTCAGTTCCCTCAACTGTAAAATGGGATTAATAATAGCACCTACTTCTTAAGGTTACTATTAGGATCAAATGAGATGATATATGAAAAGCTTTATAAGCCTTAAAGCAAATACTAATGATGATGATAATAATAATAATAATAATAATACATGTATATCTTCTTTGAGATCCTTTTGGGCTCTGAAATTATATTATGTAATAGTGCAATTTCTGAAAAAAATCACATTATAACTTGAATATCCTAATGTGTCCTTTTAGAAAAGGGAATAAAGAAAGAATGCATGGAAGATAAAACCACACACACACACACACCAGAATTTGCTCTCTATATAAAGTTTAATTCCACCGTGTGCTTTAAATTTGGCAAAGTACTTTATATTGTTGCTATATACATTAGCTCATTTGATTTTCACAATAAACCCCAAAGGGGCTGTTGTTATTCCTATTTTGCAAATGAAGAAATCGAGGTGTATTGTGATTAAATGTCTTAGTGATGGTCATAACTAGTGAGTTTTGGAAGCAGTGTCTCCAGTTTTATCACTAAACCAAAGGTAGAATTTCAATGCATTCAGTTAAACTTTCTCATTCTTTTACGCATAGAGGAGTGGAAATATGTTACAGCTGGCATCCATTTGACCAGTATAGCATATACATGGGAAGAGTTGCTTCTCAATCTCTCCATGATTTTTTTTTTACATTTCAATCTTTTCCATTCCCAGAATCTGAGAATTGAAATGAAACTCAGAGGCCATCCAGCAGAAGCAATGTGGTGTGATGGAAAAACCACTGGGATTGGAATCGGATGTCTGAGATCCATCCTTTTTCAGTATCACTGCTTTATAGGGCAACTCCCTTAACTTTTTTGTCTCTCAGTTGCCTCATCTATAAAATTATAGAGTTAAATGAGAAGTCACTGAGGTTCCATCTTACTTGAGATCTAGGATCCTACAATGTAAGTTTAAATCCTACCTTTGTCATTTAATATCTATGTGACATTGACCAAGTTACTTTATGTCTCTTGTCTTTGATTTCCTCTTCTATAAAATATGAAAGCTGAACCAGGTAATTGTTAAAGTTCCATTCAATTTTAATCTACGATCTTGTTCCTGAAACTTTATGGTATATTACTATATTATGTATATGTGTGTGTATATACATATATATATATATATATATATATATTGAAGAAAGGATTAACTCTCCTTACCTATTTTTAGCTAATCAAATCAAGAATTTAAAGTATCCCTACTTACCATTAAGTATGAGAGTTCACAAGTCACTAAGTGACAACTGCACTGCCCCCTCCTTTGAGCAGTACTAGACAAATTGAAAGACTGTCATTGGTTTCTGTGAAGAAAGAGGTGGGACAGGAAGTAACAGAAAGTGACATGGAAAAAATGGTATAAGAAGAGACCAATATGATAGCATTCATTACTTTCCTGGCTACTGGAGAGATTGGTTGTTGAGATTCCACTTTGGTTTTGGAGGAGGCTGCATCGGTAGAACCCTGGCTGAAGATGCTACCTGGACTTCTGGCTTGGAGAAATTCCTGCTTTGGTGACTCTAAATATGTAGTTATGGTTATAAATATACAAGGCTAAATATATGAAATCTGTCATTTCGGTGGCATTTGAAACTTTTATTTTTCTTTTAATTTTACAGTCTCCACTTACATTCTGTTTTGATGTCTCATTTTGCTGTGGAGTTGACAATAGATGTTCAAGAATCATTTTAGCATAATAAAATCTCTAGCAGACTCTCCCAAGTTTGGAAGTTTTTGTGTATAGCCCTGGTAATGCTCTGCATGAGAATGCATGTATATATGGTGGAGTCAACCTGCAAATAACTATCAGCAAACAAGATATATGCAGATAAAGTGAAAGTAGTCTCAAAGGACCAGGAGATTAAATTTAGAATTAAAGAAATTCCAAAATTATATTAGGAAATTAAAATTAAGAGGACTAGGAAAGTTCTCTTATAGAAGGTAGTACTTTAGCTGAGTCTAGAAAGAAGCTAGAGAAGCCAAGAGGCAGAGAAGAAGAAAGAAACTGATCCATGAATGGAAGATGGCCAATGAAAATGCTCAAAATTGGGAGATGAAGTGTTTTGTAGGAACAGCAAAAAGGCTAAAGTCAGAGCATTAAAAATATTTTGAAGAAACTTAGATGTAGAAGATTGGAAAAGGAGAAAGGTTTCAAATTATGAAGGCCCTTGAAAGTAAAAAAAAATAATTTTACATTTGATCCTAGTGATGATTAGGAGCGACTGAAATTTATTGAATGAAGAAGAATAGGATCAGATATGTGTTTTAAAAAGATCAAGTTGACAACTGAGTCTATGATGGAGTGAATGAGGATATATTTGATGCCAGGAAACCAACAAAGAGACTATTACAATAGTTCAGGTGTGCAGTGATGAGAGCCAGCAAAACAAGGAAGGAGCAAGAGATTTAAGAGCATAGGACATGATAGAGTTTGATTAGTTCACCAGAGTCAAGATGGGGAAAAAAGAAAGTATAGCCAGTGTTGGGAGCAATGGTCTGGGAAAAAAATAAAGGGAAGAGGGATTAGAGGTCATGGTTAGTGGAGAAGCAGAGAGAAATAGTCAGAGACAGAGACAAGACAAAGAAAGATGGGAAGTAACTTCTACATTTTCTTGGTATTAGACAGTCAGAGTTATAGTAAAAAAGAACCACCTGAGGCCATCATACTAATGCAGAGAAATACAGGGTTCACTTAGTATTTCTTCTGTCACTACTATGTTATTGACATTTTTATCTATGCCCCTATTAATCTTTATGGTGTCTCATGAGTGCATTATTTCTACATATATTCTTATTCACTACTATGTGGGAGGAAATCAAAACATCATGACATTTTGAAATCCTGGGCAGCATACATGTCCTGTTGGCTCAGTTGTGTCACTACCTTCCTGTGGGATTCCTGTGATCGCTCAATTTCTCTGGAATTCATTTTCTGCATCCAAAGAAAGGGAATAGTACCCAGTACTTACCTCACAGAGCTATTACAGGGATGAAATGAGATGATGCGTATGAAAGTGCCTTGGGAAAACACATATATGGTATTTGAATGGGAGCCATTTACAATAATAATTATACTCTGGGAAATAAAGCTGATCAGTGAATGTAAAACACATTCACACAAACAGAGCTGGCATACTTGAACTCTAGTTAAGTCTTCATCTTGAAGAGAGGAGACCCTGGATTTGTCAAAGGCAACTTCAAAAGGGAAAGCTTTGGCATTGCTACAAAGTTAGAAAAGATTTTAGTTTTCATTTAAACCACAAGCCCAGTGACAGTTTGTGCACTGCCATGTAAGCACTCCATTAGGCAAGTTTATAAAATATTGTTGCCATT
>NC_058133.1:48610117-48661842 GCF_016433145.1 Gracilinanus agilis
ATATATATATATATATATATATATATTGAAGAAAGGATTAACTCTCCTTACCTATTTTTAGCTAATCAAATCAAGAATTTAAAGTATCCCTACTTACCATTAAGTATGAGAGTTCACAAGTCACTAAGTGACAACTGCAAAGGCCATTGCCCCCTCCCTTGGGCAGTACTAGACAAATTGAAAGACTGTCATTGGTTTCTGTGAAGAAAGAGGTGGGACAGGAAGTAACAGAAAGTGACATGGAAAAAATGGTATAAGAAGAGACCAATATGATAGCATTCATTACTTTCCTGGCTACTGGAGAGATTGGTTGTTGAGATTCCGCTTTGGCTTTGGAGGAGGCTGCATCGGTAGAACCCTGGCTGAAGATGCTACCGGGACTTCTGGCTTGGAGAAATTCCTGCTTTGGTGACTCTAAATATGTAGTTATGGTTATAAATATACAAGGCTAAATATATGAAATCTATCATTTCGGTGGCATTTGAAACTTTTATTTTTCTTTTAATTTTACAGTCTCCACTTACATTCTATTTTGATGTCTCATTTTGCTGTGGAGTTGACAATAGATGTTCAAGAATCATTTTAGCATAATAAAATCTCTAGCAGACTCTCCCAAGTTTGGAAGTTTTTGTGTATAGCCCTGGTAATGCTCTGCATGAGAATGAATGTATATATGGTGGAGTCAACATGCAAATAACTATCAGCAAACAAGATATATGCAGATAAAGTGATAGTAGTCTCAAAGGACCAGGAGATTAAATTTAGACTTAAAGAAATTCCAAAATTATATTAGGAAATTAAAATTAAGAGGACTAGGAAAGTTCTCTTATAGAAGGTAGTACTTTAGCTGAGTCTAGAAAGAAGCTAGAGAAGCCAAGAGGCAAAGAAGAAGAAAGAAACTGATCCATGAATGGAAGATGGCCAATGAAAATGCTCAAAATTGGGAGATGAAGTGTTTTGTAGGAACAGCAAAAAGGCTAAAGTCAGAGCATTAAAAATATTTTGAAGAAACTTAGATGTAGAAGATTGGAAAAGGAGAAAGGTTTCAAATTATGAAGGCCCTTGAAAGTAAAAAAAATAATTTTACATTTGATCCTAGTGATGATTAGGAACTACTGAAATTTATTGAATGAAGAAGAATAGGATCAGATATGTGTTTTAAAAAGATCAATTTGACAGCTGAGTCTATGATGGAGTGAATGAGGATATATTTGATGCCAGGAAACCAACAAAGAGACTATTACAATAGTTCAGGTGTGCAGTGATGAGATCCAGCAAAACAAGGAAGGAGCAAGAGATTTAAGAGCATAGGACATGATAGAGTTTGATTAGTTCACCAGAGTCAAGATGGGGAAAAAAGAAAGTATAGCCAGTGTTGGGAGCAATGGTCTGGGAAAAAAATAAAGGGAAGAGGGATTAGAGGTCATGGTTAGTGGAGAAGCAGAGAGAGACAGAGAGAAACAGTCAGAGACAGAGACAAGACAAAGAAAGATGGGAAGTAACTTCTACATTTTCTTGGTATTAGACAGTCAGAGTTATAGTAAAAAAGAACCACCTGAGGCCATCATACTAATGCAGAGAAATACAGGGTTCACTTAGTATTTCTTCTGTCACTACTATGTTATTGACATTTTTATCTATGCCCCTATTAATCTTTATGGTGTCTCATGAGTGCATTATTTCTACATATATTCTTATTCACTACTATGTGGGAGGAAATCAAAACATCATGACATTTTGAAATCCAGGGCAGCATACATGTCCTGTTGGCTCAGTCGTGTCACTACCTTCCTGTGGGATTCCTGTGATCGCTCAATTTCTCTGGAATTCATTTTCTGCATCCAAAGAAAGGGAATAGTACCCAGTACTTACCTCACAGAGCTATTACAGGGATGAAATGAGATGATGCGTATGAAAGTGCCTTGGGAAAACACATATATGGTATTTGAATGGGAGCCATTTACAATAATAATTATACTCTGGGAAATAAAGCTGATCAGTGAATGTAAAACACATTCACACAAACAGAGCTGGCATACTTGAACTCTAGTTAAGTCTTCATCTTGAAGAGAGGAGACCCTGGATTGTCAAAGGCAACTTCAAAAGGGAAAGCTTTGGCATTGCTACAAAGTTAGAAAAGATTTTAGTTTTCATTTAAATCACAAGCCCAGTGACAGTTTGTGCACTGCCATGCAAGCACTCCATTAGGCAAGTTTATAAAATATTGTTGCCATTTCCTCACCAATTATAATAATTCATGAAGATTAGCTATTAATTCAATACAACTCAACAAGAATTCACTAGGTGACTATTATATGCCACTCACTGTGCTAGGTTCCAGTAATATAAAGGAAAAACAAACAAAAAAATGACCCAAAATATCATGATAAAGTGTATAGGGGGCTGGTCTTAGAGTCATTAAGACGTGGGTTCAAAATATACTACCGACACTTGCAGCTTCTTTGACCCTGGGAAAGTCACTTGCCATCTCTGTGCCTGTTATTCCCTCTTTAAAATGAGAAGGTTGAACTCATTGACTTTTTTTTAAATTTTAAACCCTTAACTTCTGTGTATTGACTTATAGGTGGAAGAGTGGTAAGGGTAGGCAATGGGGGTCAAGTGACTTACCCAGGGTCACCCAGCTGGGAAGTGTCTGAGGCCGGATTTGAACCTAGGACCTCCCGTCTCTAGGGCCAGCTCTCAATCCACTGAGCTACCCAGCTGCCCCCTTCATTGACTTTTTACATCTCTGTCATCCTCTGATTCAGTTCTTTCCCTCAATGATTTTACATTTTAAATAAATCACAGAATGCTTACAACAGGCACTGAAGTAATCTCTGCACATAATGAAACACAAGCTTTTGTAACTGACTTAGTTGCTTAATAATCTTATGGAAAACCCCTTCATTATTTTGCTTTTTAGAGTTTAGCTTAGATTTGACCTGCTTTTTTAAAAAAGCAACCCAATGTTTGTACTTAACACATCTTTAAGACATGCTTCCTTAGAAAGTGAATAGCAAAATAATTCCAAAAGTCGTTCTAAGTGAATCTTTTTCATGCTAGAAGCTACTGGGTTAATGGCAAGATTTTGTTTGTGCTAATACAGATTGGCAGCAAATGTGCCAAAACTCGTATCAAGGACTTGAAAGTTTGAAATTAATAGTATAGTTATTATCTTTCATCTTTGCTGCCTTATCTCATGTAAGAATTTATTTAACCAAAATGAAACATGTAAGTTGATGCTTCCGACTTGGAGATGAATAATGAACTAATATTTACCCTAAAATGTATTATGTTAGAATCCATTTTGACTATGGAGAATCCGGTAAAACTATTTTAAAATTTGGTAGAGCATAATAAGCAACTTTACAAAACTAACTTAATAATATAATCAATCTCCCACAAAACAGTTAGCATTTCCACTTAGCATCTAAAATCAAGAAGAAAAAGAAGAAAAATACTTGAAAGGAATAGAACTATTCAGTAATGAGGGAATGGGTCAACCTTTTGGGCATTTACTTATCAAGGCACACAAGAAACTTTTGCAAAGACAAATTTGAAATCATCTAATAAGAAATCAAGAAAGAACTGTACTAAAAGAGGAATGTCCCTGGCTCATGGTTAGGTTGAATAAATGTTGAATGGATGATAACATATTCTTCATTCTCCTACAATTTTAATACTAATCAAATACCAATCAAAATATCAATGTTAAATAGTATTGTGGAATTAGATAAAGGCTTAGAAAACTTCTTATGGAAAATAGCAGAAAAAAATATCATATATTAAGAGAAAGAAAGCTATGAGGAGCCCTAGTAGCAATAATTGCAAAAGGTTTCTGGCACTCAAAAAAAAGAATAGTGAAACAGATCAATGGAACATAAAAGAGAACCAAGAAATAGATCCCTATGAATATAAAAGATTAGTGCCTGATAAACCCACTTTCAAAAAACACCAGGGAATGTAATCACTATTCAATAAGAACTGCTAGGAACACTAGATTTCTGTATAGCAAACAATTTCTACCTGAATAAAGAAACAAAATGGAAAAAAATGAAACCATTGCTGTTGCTAGTGCTATTGTTATTATGACTATTGCTGCGGCTATTGTTATTACTATTGTCAATGCTATTTCTTTTTCAACTGTTGTTGCTATTGTTATGGATATTAATATTGTTACTCCTATTGCTATTGCTATACCTACTACTTTTGCTATTATTGCTGCTATCATTGTTACAATTGCTGCTCCTGTTGTTATTAAAAAGAGTTAAGTAGAACTAGTGATATAGTGACTCCATCTTAAAATGAATTCAATATTTCACCCCAACAACACTTAATATTAAATAGTATTTGTCACATTTCATTTAAATTGATAGCATGGAGTATTTATTAAATAGAGTTCTATTTTCTCTTTGTCACCCATCACCACACTTACAAGGGAAAAAAAAGCTGTAACAAACATGAATAGTCAAGCAAAACAAATTCCTTCAATAGCTGCACTGAGACATATATGTATGTGTAAAATGTATATGAATATATGTATTTATAGGCTCCAAATCACTATTGATTAGAGTAATGCAATTTAAAGTAACTGAGGTACTGCCTCATACCCATCAGACTGACTAACATAATAAAAAAGGGAAATGATAGATGCTAGAGGGGATATGGAAAAATAGGGATACTAATACATAGCTCATAGAGTTGCAAACTGATATAACCATTTTGGAGAGGAGACTGGAACCAAGCCCAAAGGGCTATAAAACTTTGCATATCCTTTGATCCACTACTAGATCTGGACAAATTATACATATACACATGTGTATACATACATATATATATATATATTATATCCAAGAGGAAGAAATGGAGTCTAAATGCAAATTGAAATGTGCCATTATGTTTTCCTTCAGGAATTTGTCTCTAGTATAAGCACTATGTATCTGCTTTTGCAACAAGAGGAACATGGAAATATGTATTACATGATAATATAAGTACAACCTATATCATATTAATTGCCTTATTGGGAAGAGTAAGGTGGGAAGGAGAATATTCTATCACAAGGATGGACTGCAAAATAGCAGAAAATGAATATTCAGAAATTGTATTGACATGTAATCTAGAAAAGTAAGTTTATTACAATTTTTAGAAGTTTGAAAAAATAACGTGAATATGTATTTGTACATACATATTCATACATACACTTATTTTGTAGGTGTGTGTAGATACTTAAGTGATTACCTACCTTTAATGAATACTGTAGATCAGTCCTCCAGAACCATGAATGGTTATTTTATTGAATATATTTCTTGTAGTTTTCATAGGTATTTGTTTTTACTATGTTATTATTGTACAAGTCATTCTGTTGGTTCTGTTCATTTCATTCATTTAAATGTCCATTCCTATCTTTATTATATATAAAGCACTGTGCTATATGCTCATCATGCAGAGGGAGAAGGAAAATGGTTCACGTCCTCAAATAATTTTATGTTTTATTGACAGTAGTATGGGGAAGAGCAAATGAGTGCACAAAAAATGCAAACTATTTCCAGGAAGAACATATACAATTGATGGAATCATCTAGGAAAGACTTCATGAAGAAAGTATCTCATGGATAACAGTAACTATATTTGCAACATGATCTACTCACCTCTTCTAAACTTGTTTTTTAGATGATATTCTTTTTTCACTTCTTGAATATAGGTGATCAAAAAAGAACCCTCAAGAAAAAAATACATATCTTATGATATTTCAGGGCCAATTAGAAAAAAAAATACTAACAGTCTTTTAATAGAATAAACCATGAAGAAAAGACTTTGCTTGCCCTCAAAACATCACCCTGTTTATTAAAAACAAAATGTATAAAGTCAAATGTCCATCCCAAACTCCTTATTCTCACACATTATCTTTGGTACTTTGATGTCTTTTTAATACTACCAGACAAATAGTTTCACTTGGAAAAGACAATCAATTTCTGGATGCACATGGTGATTCACATACATCCTTTCTTCACATCCTTTGAATTGATTTGGTTCTAGAACCACTAAAATGTGAAAACAATATTTTACTTCCTTTGATAGAGACATGAAAAGTTAGGTTGAGTATATCAGCTCACTTTGATATATCCCTAGCATCCCTGCAGGAACCGATTTTTTTCCTCTATTAACTCAATCCATGTTTATTTTCATATGTTTTTATTATTAAGGTACAGGAAAGTAGAAAACCAGCATCTCTATATGGGTCGTCCACTATACCATATGATAGATCAATATTAGGAAGTTCTTGTTTGGTTACAGAGAAAAAGTTCCTTAATAGTCTACAATGATATATCCAAATACAAATCAAATGATTCTGTCAGTAATTTCACAGTATGGAACCAGAGATTTAGAGATGGAAGGGACTTCAGTTCCCAAGAGATTATATAGCAAGATTTAGAAGCGGCTTCCCAAAATAAGTCAAAGATTACAAAGAACAATTCACTCTGTCTCTCTCTGCCTCTATGTCTCTCTGGCTCTCTGTCTGTCTGTCTGTCTGTCTCTCTCTCTCTCTCGCTCTATGTCTGTCTGTCTGTCTGTCTGTCTGTCTGTCTGTCTCTCTCTCTCTCTCTCTCTCTCTGTGTGTGTGTGTGTGTGTGTGTGTGTGTGTGTGTGTGTGTGTGTGTGTGTGTGTGTGTGTGTTGTAGATGAGTAACCAGAGACCCAGAGAATTTTAAAAATTAGACCAAGATCAAACAGGGAGCATATTTTGGAACCAAGATCGCAACTTAGGTTACAAATTATAAATTAATTAGTCTTTTTTACTATACCACTGAACTCTTCATTATCATTGGAAAGGATAAAATTCATCTCATTTAATTTATCTAACATAGTCAAGTCACTCTATCAGTCAGTCAACATTTGAGTAAGCATTGTAATCATCTGTTTATCTAGATCATACCTGACCCTTTAGGGAGATGAAAAAACAAACAAACAAACAAACAGACTTCTCCTTTCTGGAACTAATGTGTTTATGTGACAAGATTAAATATAGTAGTTCTCAACACTTAAAACTGATGAAAGAATAAACTTTCAGAAGCCTTGAGGAAGTTTCTGCCAAAATCTCCAGTAATTAATTCATTTCAATGATAACAATTATTTGGGATTCATATCACACACAGATGTGCCAGTGATCTAGAAATCTTCATCACTACTATCTTGAGCATAGATGGCAAACACTGATAAGGTCAAGATCATGTACCAATTTATATCTGAAAGACCTTATATATAGTCAAAGCTCTAGTTCACTTGAGATTCAAATCTGAAAAGCATCTTCATCCATTGCCTAGGGTTATTATCAAGTAAACATTTAACAGACAAAGAAAAATGTACTAGGTGTTTTGGGAAGTCTATCTCTGGTGTAAGAGCTTGCTGAATCCTTATCAAGGCTGCTTTCCTCCTTTGGTGTCTCCCTTTCTCTCAACTCTCACTTGTGGCTCCAAGAAATTATAGCCTGAGCAGTGGCCATCTTAGAATACCTTCTTGGCAGGTGAGATAAACTAGTTCATGGGTAACCAACAGCTACAAGGAACTTAAGCTGTTATTTAGTCATAAAATAAGAAATATAAAGTTTAATAATTTTTCTTGGCATAGAATGAAATTGTTTTCCAGAAGGACTGGGCCAGGTTATAGTGACACTAACAATGCATTAATGTACCCGTTTCCCATGATCCTTCTAGAATTTTTCATTTTCTTTTTTTTCCAATTTTGCCAATTAGATGGGCTTATTTGGTGGGTAAAACAATGCCAGTGTTGTTGTTGTTTATTTTAAATTTCTCTTTTCAATTTAGAGAATATTTTTATTTGGCTATTTGTAACTTGGATATCTTATTTAGAAAACTACCTGTTCATTACTTATAAATTAGGTAATGTCTCTTATTACCAAAAATTTGAATCAGGTCATTAAATATAAGGAATGAGACCTTTTTTGAAAGAATTTTGAGGAAAATACTTTCCCCTTTTTAACTATTTCTCTTTTAATTTTAGCTATATTGATTTTAAATAAATATTTCAACATAATCATATACTATGTAATTCTATGTATTATATTTTATACATTTATATATGTGCTGAGAACAGCTTCACTGACTTCATCAGATTACCTAAGTGGTCCATGGCATAGAAATGTTTAACAACTCCTCACATTATTGTATCTATCAAAGACTCCTGAGATTCCCTATAGACAAGACTCTTTACAACAGTATTTTATTTATTTTCAACAGTTAAAAACCATATGTACAATATGTACAGTATATTATCATTTCTTTGTAAGCAACTGAGGATAGATCCATCCAGGATTCACTTTTTAATTGTAAAATACTTAATGAAAATTTCTCAAAAATTAAAGAATCTTGGGGGCAGCTGGGTGGCTCAGTGGATTGAGAGCCAGTCCAAGAGACAGGTGGTCCTGGGTTCAAATTTGACCTCAGACATTAATAATAGGTGACTCTTGTAAGGGGGAAAAAGGGGTTTTTGAGTAAATATATTTAAGATTGGTTGCCAGAGGACTGAACAATTATCAATCCTCAATTAAGAATAATCTCAAGTCAAAATTGGCTTTTATGAAAGTTTATTTACAATTGAGAAGAGAGGAAATAAGGAAATAAGAATCTAACACAGTAGGTAAATCACTACTCTCCTCTAATTATAATCTAGATAGATCTAATTAACCCTTAGAGGAGAGTCAGAGGGCCAGAGGCCCTGAGGTGAATGAAGCAAAATTTCATTCACAGAGTCTATTAAAGGGAAGTTCCTTAAGAGGAGTTCAGGAAGGTTCAGCCTTTAAACTCACCATGTGGACTTCTAAAGAAGATATTGAAAGCAGTCTCACCAAGGTCTCAGCATTCCCACCAGCACTCCTCCACTGACCAGAAGAGCTCCTTCACCAGCAGCCCTCTTCACCAGAAGACCTTCAGCTGACTGAGGACCTTCTCCTTTTAAAGGGGTCACTTATGCGACACTTCCTGTGCTTCCCTCCTAATTTGTGTGCCCAATCACAATAGACTCTTCTCATAGGACTGCCTAGGAGGCAGTCAGTCAATTCTGATTCTTCACCCACTCTAGCACACGTGGGTTAGGACCTCCCAAAACTGGAGGTGCTCTCACCTCTGGTGATTAAATCTAAACATGGGCAGTGTAGATTTAATCTAATTATCACACCCTGAGCAAGTCACTTAACCCCCATTGCCTAGCCCTTACACCTCTTCTGCTTGGAATCAATACACAATATTAATTCTAAGACAGAAGGTAAGTTTTGTTGTTGTTTTTTTAAAGAATGAAAGAATCTAAAAGCTATAAGGAAGTAAATTAGTTATTTAGTTGTAAAATCAGAGATATAGTTTGAAAGGATTTCAGGGGTTGTGTAGTCTAACACTTTATTTTACAGAAGAGAGGTTAAATAAATTACTGAAAAACACACAAGTAGTATCAGAAGCAAGAGGTGAACTCAAGTCTTATAATTTCAAACAAAATGATCTTACCCATGCACACTGTCTCCCAACACATACCAGAAAGAAAACCAAGGATAAACATACCTGGGAAATGTTCCCTGAAGACCTCCAAGGTGGGGAATCTACCACCTCTTGTCACTCTCTATTCCACTTCTAGACAGCTCTAAATGTTAGAAATTAATCATGATAATTTTTAAATCGCTCTCACTGAACACCCTTCCTTGACAAAGGATAACAGTTCCCTCTGCCTTAGGATTTACTCATAAAATTAGATGATGATTCATAACTAGTAATGTGTTAAAGGGAACTTCTTCTAAAAATATAGACCCTTTACTAGAGGATTACCATAAGGTAATCTCACAGTATCTCTGAACCTAGAGCTCAAAAACAAGCATAGGGAAACAAAGGTAGTGAGACACTGGCTCAGGAGAAGTAGGCAAAATAAAAAGATATTTTATCATAGTCTTGCAAAGAACCTGGGTGTATATTAGAGCCATAGTTTTAGAGCCAAAAAAGATATGAGCAGTCACCTAGTACAATTCTCTCTTTTGAGAAATGAGGAAATTGAGGTTGAGAAAGGTTTAGTATTTTGTTTCAACAAATCACAGTGGTAGTATCAGAAATGGGATTTGAAGCAAGACCTTCTGGCTCCAAAGTCAGTGCTCATATACATTAACTCTCTCAGTCTTTGCCTCTGCCATCTCGCCATCTCTTTCCCCGTCTCCATCTCTGTCTGTCTGTCTGTCTGTCTTTCTTTGTATATATTATGTATAAATTCATGTATATTCTTGTCTCTCCATTATGATATAATCCTCTTGAGAGAAGAGACTTTTGCCTTTGTATCTTCAGTATTTAGCACTTGGTTTTTCTTTACATATTTCTATTTTCTGAATTATTTATTGTTAGTAAAATGACAATAATATTACACATATTATTTGTCATAAACAAGTAATAAATCATAACAAATATTCTTATCCAAGAGAAACAAATTCTCATATTAGTTATGACCAAAAATCTACATCTCTTTTTTCCCTCTCCCTCCCACCTTTTCCCCCACCCCACAAAGGAAGGGCATATTACATAGGTTGTACAGATATTATCATATGATTTTTATTTCCCTATTCATCATGTTGTGAAACAAGACACACATTGCTTACAATAAAGAATTCTCTGTTCTTCTCTCATTTCCCCATACTTCTCTGTCTCTGTGTCTCTGTGTGTCTCTCTCTTTCTGTCTCTGTCTCTGTCTTTGTCCCTGTCTCTGTCTGTCTGTCTCTATCTCTCTGGCACATGGTTTAGAAATTCCCTTAAACTATAGTTTGGCGTTATCCAGAGAGGACAGTCTATTTACCTGAACTTCCCCCAACCCTCTTCAGACTTCAAAACACCCTTGGGAGGAACTTAAGTTCGATTCTCTTGAGCTAAACAGCTTTACATTAAAAATATTATTGGTGATAGTTCAGTTTAGGTCAAGTTATCACACAGTTAGGCTAGTTACTCATTTCTTAGTCCCTGAGGCAATTTTTTAAGGATTTTGTTTCCAAAAGTGCTCTGCAGCCCTTTTCTTTCATCATTAGAAAGTATAAATGCCAGCCATATCTTCTAACTGAATCAGATTTTTCAGCCAACGAATCAGCAAGTTTAACTTTTAACTCAACTAAGTCTGCCCCCATGGCCTTTAGTATGGGCCTCATGCTATATTGATTCTAGAAAATGGGAATGAAGAAGAGGAGACCGCCTGGAACCATATAAACTAGATTTACAGGTAAAGGTTTACTGGGAGATACCTGGCTAACAAATTAATTTAGAGTTCCTAAAGGGCCCAGCAATTGGTTCCTTAGCAATGCCAGGGGTTGGCTACTAAAGAAGGCTCAACATTGGATGCTTTTAAAAATAAGTTAATCAATCAGTAAGCATTCATTATTGCCTACTATGTTTGAATCATTATCTCATTGGAACACCAAAAGAGACAAAAAATATTCCCTGACATCAAGGAGCTAATAATGCAATGAAAAATAATATTTAACTTTAATATTTAAAATAATAATAGGCAATGTGCCAGAGACCTTAAATAGCCAGCTTTCAATTCAAGGGGAAATGGGTTTACCTTTTGCCTCTAACATATATTGACTATATAAAACAGCTAGCTATGTGCTATAGTGGATGAAAGATCTGAGTTCAAAAACAACCTCAGACACTAATTGAGTGACCCCAGGCAGCTATCATCTAAGCTTTTTGTGGGTCTCAGATGAGGTTATATTTGAAAAGCACTTCACCCAGTGCCCAGCACAAAGTAGTCACACTTATTAAATGCTTATTACCTACTTTCCTTCCTTTGTGACCTCTTACAAGTCTTTTAATATGCCCCCAGGAAACTCACTAAGGCTGTAAATGGCATACTAGTAGCCAGTCTTCAGTTGAATAGCTAGTTTCCTTCCCAGCACTTCCTGGACTAAGGGAATAACTGATTGAGAGCTTTTTGTCCTTTTAAAAAGAAATAAAACTATTTCCTCCATTTCTCTAGTAAAACTTTGTTTGCATAATGATTCTGGGATACTTTGCAAGGCCACTTCACTCCCTTACCAACAATTCAATTCAATTGATATTTCTTAATCACTTAATAGATTCTAGGCACCAGAAAAGACTCTGAAGTTACAAAGAGTAAAATGAAATACTGCTTGGTATCAGAGCTGTCATTTTGTTTATATAAGGAACTCCAGGTGAGAGAATGCCCTTCAAAAATACAAATGAACACTTTCTCATCTTTGAGGAATTTCATGGAGCCCAAAGAGTTTAAGTGATTTGCTTAGCCATAAGGAGTCACACAACTGGTAGGTATCAAAGATGGACTTGAACCCAGAACTTCCTGGCTCTTGTATACAGATAAGTACAGTATATAGAAGGAAAACCAAAATGATTCTGCATTTGAGTAATGATAGAGGGTATAAACAATTCAGGGCATCACACTAAGACCCTGTAGGCAAAGACATAGCAAGACTGCCCCAGCTTGCTGGAGAGGGCTGCTCCATTTCCCCTGTCCACCATGCCTGAGCACATTTTTTTAATGTCCCATCCCTCTGTCCAGCAGACCAATATGAACACTTCCTCCTTTACTCTTCTCTCTGGGACAATGTGTGTGTGTGTGTGTGTGTGTGTGTGTGTGTGTGTGTGTGTGTGTGTGTTGCTCACAGGACTCTTGAAGGTGCAGTTTGGGCACACAATCTCTAAAAGGTTCATCTACACTTCACTAAGGCCTCTTGAAGGAACCAGCGCTTGGGATGAACTTTGAAGGCCATAAGAAAGAGGAGGTAACAAGAGGATGGAAAGCATGAGGCACAGCCTGTGCAAAGGTATCAGCTTGGTCTGTTCCACAACTTCTAGGGTTCAAAATTGTAGGCAAGAGGAGGCACGCCCAGAAGTGGGGAGGCAAAAAGGCTGTCATTAGCCACTTATTTGTCTTTTCTCAAGCTCCTTTCTTCCCATGCATGGAATCCTTTGCTTGCAATCCCAAGCTCCCATCACAGTTCAAGTTCAATTCAATTACTAACAAATGTCTGTTTTTCTTTCCTTCCTTCTTTCCTTCCTTCTTTCCGTTTTCTTTGTTTCTTTTTTCTTTCCTCTCTTTCTCTGCCTGTCTCCCTCCCTCCCTCCTACTCTCTCTGTTTCTCTCTCTCTCCCCCTCTCTCCCCCTCCCTCCCTTCTTTTTTATTTCTTTCTTTCATTTTTTCTTTCTTCCTTTTCCCATTTTTCTTCCTTCTTTCTTTTCTGTTCCTTCCTTTCTTTTTTCTTTCTTTATCTTTCTCATTGCTGCCTGAGCATACATGACTCCTGATAGTGAAAGTGCTTTTCCTCCTACACAGTTGATACAAACATTGAAACCTGACTGGACTTGTTCTCTGTACTCAATTTTCTTCCATAAATTCACAGAAAAATCATCTGTTTATAGAGAATATTATTTTGCAACCTTAGAAGCTGTGGAAGAGAGAAAGCTGATTGCCACTTGCATAGATAGGTAACTTTCAATATCTTAGCTATATAAATGAGCATTCACTATCACACTGTGTTATCAAGTATGTAGCCACAGTCATTCTGTCTGAGTCAATACCACCTTATTAAGTAAGTATTCTGACAAATTTACAACTTCTCCCCAGTTTATTTTAAAATTATGATCAAGATTTACTATGCCAGGTATTTTCTTTTTTTTTTTCCTCCTGGAAGTTCACTTCAATCTGTCAAGGATATTATGATTCCTGCATTTGCATGGTCAGCATGCAGAACTAGCCAAAAAACATATGGTACATATAGTTTTCTCCATAAATATAACAAATTTAGAAAAAATAGTCTCTGAACAAGGTATTTCTCAAGGCATATATATATAACATATATATATACACACACACACACATATATATATATACATACATATATAAAACTCTCTGATCCAAATTGTCTGTGGAAGTTATGAGTACTAGAATAGAAGGAATATTTAAGTTCAAATCCTGCCTCAACCTCTTACTATCTATCTAACTTTAGGTGAGACATTCAGCCTCTTTGTCTGTAAGTTTCCTCAGTTTATCCTCTCACAGGCTCATGAAGAGGATCAGATTAAATAAAAAATTAAAGTCCTTTATTAATTTTAAAATGTTTTATAAATGCTAGGTATTATTACCATTGGACAGAATTTTTCCATTCATAGATTCCTCATACTAATAAAATTTTAGTGCTGGACCCTCTTTCTAATTCCCTTCTGACATATAGCCAGTTGGTCAGTAAATATATATATAATATATATATATATATATATTAAGCAAAGATATACTATCTCTGTGGACATGATTGAGAAGTTCAAAGGGATGTATTACAGTTTAAGTGATGTTTGGTCTGGGCACCCTTCTAAAATGGAGATTCTGGGAGGAGCTCTTCCTCTTTACCTTCTAATCAGACAGATGCAAGATTTTTCCATTGAGGAGACTTCATTTTATTTTCATATCTTCATTCTATTACTTCTTCCTCCCTCTGCCCAATTAAAAATAAAAACCAAAACCAAGGAAAGGAAAACTGTTGCAGACATGTATAATCAATCAAAACAAATTTCACATTGGCAAATGGTATACATACATACACACACTTATAAAACATACAAAGATATATACAACTATATATAGAAGAATTGCATATAGACATGTGTATATACATATAAGTAAATATGCATATACAAATAAAAACATTAATATGTGTTGATCAAAGAGTATATATATATATATAAATATAATATGTATATACACATAGGCATATATTACATTTTGTACTTGAATACATATATACATATATCTAGATATATGTCGGTAGTCTCAGTCTGTCCCCCGAGTTCATCACCTCTTTGCCTGGAGGTGAGTAATATATTTTAGCATGAATTCTCTTCATTTGAGGTTGGTCATTGTGCTCATCAGAGTCTCTAAGTCTTTCAAAGTTTTTTGCCTTAACTATAGCATTATTATTTTATAACTTTTTTCTCTTGGTTGTACTCATATCATTATGCATCAGTTAATACAAATCTTCTTAGATTTCTCTGAAGCTGTATCCTTCATCCTTCTTAATAGCACAATAATAATCCATCAAAATTATATAACTTGTTTAGTCATTCTTGACTGCTAAGTATTCTCTCACTTTCCATTTTTTTACTACTATAAAAAGATTTGTTATGCCATTTTTTTTTGGATAAAGAGTATGTATCCTTCTCTTTCTTTGATCTCTTTTAGGCATAGACCTAATATCAGAATCCCAGTGTCAAAGGCTATGTATGATTAGTTTAAGGGCATTTTGGACATAGCTCCAAACTGAATTCCAGAAAACCTTCCTTAACCTATATAGATTGTTACCTTTTCTATAATATATATCTTTAGAGGATTTCTGAGAGCACCCAAAACTTAAGTGACTTTTTTCACAGTCACACACTCAATATGTATCAGAGGATAAATTAAAAATTATTACATTCCTTACTCCTAGGATTGTACTTTATAGATTAAACTTTACTACATATCACAATTGTTATTTTTTCATTATTATATGATACTACATATCACATTTATGTAAATACAACTACAGATAAATAGACTTTATCATACCATGCATTTATATATATACACACAATAACACACATTAAAACTGCATAGGATGATCAATAATTTTAGCAGGAGTAATGATGAAAGATTCCTGATTTTGAAAGCAAAGGAACTTGAGTTAAAAATCTCTGCAGTAGTATTTATTACCGGTAGGAGTCATATACTTTGAGAAGATTTAGATTTTTTGAACTTTAATTTCCTCATCTGATAAATGGGAGGCATTTTCTAGCACAACCTAACAGTTATGCTGGTAAATATTTAACAACTAGATCTTCCCCCATCCCCCAGAAAAATTGTACACATGATACACTTTTTATCTAATCTGAATTATTAACATTTTCTCCTTCACTTTCTTTAATTTAGATAATCAACTAAATGATAAATCATACCCTGATCTGTAGCATTTGTGAGTTTCCTATGTGTAAATCTTCACATTGAAATTTTAACATTCAGCTCTCCTGAGACACAAGCTAACTCTAGTATACCCCTAATTGAATTTGAAAATCTCTCGGGACTCCTCCAGCTCTATATACTTTAGGATCATACATATATTAATAGAAAGGCAATGTGGAACTAGTGCTGAATTTAGCATCAAGACTATTATTGTTATTTGATTTTATTCTATTCTTCATGACCCCATGGATCATACTAGCCATGGGATTTTCTTACCAAAGATACTGGTGTGGTTTGCTATTTCTCCAGTTGATTAAGACAAACAGAGATACACAGGGTCACAAAGCAATTAAGTGTCTGAAGTAGGATTTGAGTCTAGGGCTTCCTGACCCCAAGCCCAGCACTTTATCCACTGAGTCATCTAGCTACATTTGACATCAAAGTACATGAGTTCAAATCTTACTATGTGAGCACGACCAGTTATTAAACCCTTGAAACCTATTTCTTCATCTGTACAATGGGGGTCATACTTAGCTACAGGAGGGTGAGGATCAAATGAGATAATACATATAATATGTCATATAAAGACTAGTCATTTTTATTCTTTATCTGCATACATTTATGATGCCTATAAAGCCTGCCTCCCTCCAAAAAAGTAATGGATACTGATTTTGATAAACCATATATGAAATTTATCTCATTACTTTATAACTATACTTCATGCATCTAATGTAGTTGTTCATATTAATTAATCGAACAAATATTTCATAAAATCTTAGAATCAAGGTCACATTTGGCTATGAGGTCAAATAATCCAATCCATACCTGAACATGAATGCCTTCTACAATATGAGAGTTTATGAGACATATGCTCTTTATAAACCTTGAATTGCTTCATATATGTGAGTTATTATTGTGATTAACAATAATCGTAATTTAACAAGTAGAAACATAGCTTTCTTTGAAAATACTCCCTCTTTATCTCCGACCTCATGATGACAATTTCATTGCAGCATAGTTCTACCTAATGTGTTTTTTTCTTATATCAAAATCAAATTTGTTTTTCTGCAACTGACATATATTATTCCTAGCTCTACCTTCCAAGGCATCAATCTTTATTGAATATATGTTTATATTTATTAAACACTGGATGTAATGTACGTTTAGGAGTTGGATAAAATACAAAGGTCAGTAGGGCATGAATTCCTCCCTCACAAGAACATATATTTGGTAGGTATGACTAAGGCATCCCATGTAAATAAAAATAGGTATAATACAATTTTTTTGTTGCTCGGTCATTTGTTATGTCTGACACTTTGTGATTCCATTTGGGGTTTTCTTCACAAAACTACTGTACTGGGTTGTATTTTCCTTCTTCAGCTCATTTTATAGATGAGGAAACTGAGGCAAAAGGGGTTAAATGGCTTGCCCAGAGTGACAAAAGTAGTGTCTGAAATGAAAACTGAACTTGAGTCCTCCTGAATCCAGACCTGGCAGTTTATTCACTATGTGCCATCTGGCTGGCCTCTATTACAAATTAAATCATGATCAATGCAAAAGAGAGGATGATTATCTTTGTGATTAGAGAGCTGGCCTTAAAGACTGGCACCTTTGTTTGAAGTCTTGCCTCTAACACATCTTGGTCGCAAACATATCATTTAATCATTCAGTACCAGTCAACAACTTAAAGATCAGGAATTACAGTAAAGAACCATTTTTATGGTGAAGAGACTTTCCTTTCAAGGAGTTCCCTATACCGATGAAATCACAGGTTTTTTTTTTCCCCAAACATATGGGAAAATATAGAACATTCCACAAGAACAGATGATGGAATGATCACTTTCAGGTTGGGGGAAATCAAAAGTTTTATGGCAGTCAAGTTAGACTTTAAATAATGGCTAGAATGATAATGAGCAAAGAAAGGATAGTGGGAAGGACAGGGCAGAAAAGAAGAATTACAGAGGAGGAGGCATATACATGAGCAACAATAGAATAACAGAGTAAAATGGGAATACATGTACAAAGAAGCATGGTCAGAGGATCATGACTAATTCAGGTTGGAAACAATGAAAAGTAAAATGAAATAGAGGGAGCAACAAATCTAGAAAATTATATAACATCTAGATTATGAATATGCCAGATATAGAAGGTGATGTATAGAGGCAGCTATGCGATTCAGTGGATAAAGAGCTAGACCGGAAGACAGGAAGTCCTGGATTCAAATCCAATCTCTGACAATTCTTTGCTGTATGACTAAGCAAGTCACTTAATCCCCACTGCCTAGCCCTTACCACTATTCTGCCTTAGAACCAATACATAGTACTGATTCTAAGATGGAAGGTAGGGATTTAAAAAAAAGAAAGAAGGTGATGTATGATTTGTAGGGCAGTTGGGTGACACAAGATAGGAGCTCCAGCCCTGGAATCAAGATGAACCGAATTCAAATTGGGCCTCTGACACTTAACTGTGTGATGCTGGCCAAGTCACTTAACCCCATTTGCCTCAGTTTCCTCATCTGTAAAATGAGCTGAAGAAGAAAATGGCCAACCAATCCAATATCTTTGGGAAGCAAATTCCATATGGCATCTGAAGTCAGACATGAGTGAAACAGTTGAACAGTAACAATATGACTGGAATGAGCTGTGACTGGAAGTGATTGAGACCATCTTTTACATACCTCATGAAAAAATTGGTCTCATTTCTTTATGGTCAATTCATTCTTCTTATTCTGCAATTATACTTACACTTATCACTATGAGAAATTAGCAACTAAAGGTTCTCTCTCTGCCTTCAACACCATTTGAATTGGATAATGACTGAATCTATATAATGACTGAATTTACAATGACTCTTACACAATCACACAATGACTAATAACTCCATATGCCCATCCCTGCCCCCTTAACTACACAGTGAGATGGATGAACTTTCCTTGTCACATGGAAAAGTACCATAAGGATTAAAGAAATATATGAACCATTTTCAACATCTAAGAAATGATATTCTGCAATTCCAAGGTTCCTTTATAACATTATTTAAACGGTAAAAGAAAAGACTGCAGGAGAATACTATTCATTCTCTTTCCATGTGAAAATGGTGAGATGACATTAATCTGCTACTCGATACTGATGGTTGTTAACAATACATTATTGAGCTAATTAATGAAACTCTCTCAAAATGAAAAAAAGAAAATTATAATCTTAAGAATGGATTCTAGCTAAAATCAAATACATTGAAGTCTTGCTCAGGGTCAACCTATTGAAAGTCATCGATACTGTATTATTAAAATGGTGTTTCCTTTTATGCTATGAGAATGAAAAGTGGGAGGAAGCTTTCCCCCCCTCTGTAAAAGCTAGTTAAGACAATGAGTTATTACATAGTTTTAAACTCAGTGTATTATTGAACTCAAGTCAATACTGCAAAAGAACATGAAGCTTTTAGGTAATTGCAGCCCAGGTGTACAGCAAGAATTAGTGAAATGGAGAAAATTAAAAGACAGAAGGATATGAAGGGTTCGATTACAGATGTGCTAGAAGACAATTGGAGGGAGAGAGGGAAGGCAAAATAATCCATGGATATAAATGTACCAGGAAGGGTTCTCTCAATTGCAGAGTCAGAACTGAGACTTTTCAAGGACAATGAGGCAATCAAAGCCAAGCAATTAGGCAGGTGGAGTAGACTGTGTTTGAAGGAACTGTTAAAAGACTATCCTGCTGTCTCTGGGAACAGGAAAAGCAAAAGAAAGGAACAAGAAATACTATATGGTAAGATAAGTAAGGCATGCCCAGATAATGAGATCCTGTTGATGGTGGAAAAATCTCTGCCCAAGTCAGTTTGAAAATCTTAGAGAATTGCTAGAACTGATTGCTTCCTATATAGCATGATGGAAAAGCTCAGAAAAAGGAAGAATTCTTAGTGGAACTTCATCAATTATCAGACTCACTATGTGAGCACAAAGCTGATATTCAAAATATTTCAATATGCACCTAGTTTGATCTAATACATTATACTCTCCTGGAAAATTGACCAATTGTAACTTCTGGGAAGAGGGAGATTAAAAATATAAAGTGAGAATTTTATCAGATTTCTAAGAAAGCACTGTATTATAGTCATATAATAAAAATTATATGATAAAGAGAAATAATTATATATCAACATACTTGGGTTACATATGTGTGTATATATTATATATTTTAAAAAATAGAATAAACATGAAACTTTTGGAATCCTAGGAAATGAAAAAGATATTTTGATATAGTGGTCTGAATGTTGAATTTAGACTAAAGGAGAACTGGATTCAAATCACATTTCACACAATTAATAAGTATATAATAATGAAAAAGTAACTTAATTTCTAAGTATCTCTCTGGCCTTTATTTACTTAATCATCAATCTCTTTGCTTTAAGTATCTCCCATGTATTCCCAAATTATACTTCCTTGTGTTCGTCAGGGGACAAAGTACAAGTATCCATTTCACACGGGGGGTGTGGGGTACAACAGCCTGGCAATCTGGAGAATCCACATGAAATTTTTGTCCACTTTCTTCATACCAGAAGTCTGAATGTTTTCTTTCTTTTATTTTCTTTTATAGGGTGTTTACAGTACTTTATTGTAAAATCTGGATAAAGTATTTGGTCATTGGCTATATAATTTCTAAACTTTTTCTGTGTCATCTGCTGGCCCTTGGGTATCATCTACAGCTTCTGAAAAACTCCCCCAAAAGTCCCATTAAATTGCTCATGATGAGCCAAGATACCTCAAAACCATTATAATGACAGTACCATTGTGGAAGTGATACATTTATATTAGAGCCGGGAGCCTTGAGTTCTAATGACTTTATCACTAATTAAGCAATGTTACTATGGAAAAATTAGTTAATTCTCTAGTGTCCAGCTTTTCCTTTTGTCAATTGAGGTCATATATATCTAAGGGCTTTTCCAGATCTGAAATTTTGATTCTAGTATTATATGTTTTTTTTGCTAAGAATATTAAAAATAAATAATTCAATTCAGCATATATTTATTCTGCAAGTAACATATGCAGAAATATGGTAGAGAAGCTATACAGAGGTTTTTAAGATGGCAGTTTTTCTCTTCACAAAACTTACATTTTACTGGAAATGTGGTGGGGGTGGGAAGGTAGGAACAGAAAAATATATACATACAAAAATATTTGGAATAAATATCAAATGAGAAGCAGCTGTTCTAAGAGTTTTCATAAAGTTTTCAACTCAATAAACAATAAATACGAATATAAATAATATAAATAATATATAAAAATAATAATAAGTAATAAATAATAAACTAAATAAAATTAATTACCAATTACATGTCATCTAACATAGTAACATACGTGTACTAAATTCTAGTGATACACAGAAATGCAAAGAGTTCCTTATCTCAAAGAACTACATTTTAATGGGAGAGAAATATGTTAAAAATAGGCACAAATAAGATATATAGAGCATAAATTATCATAATCTTCACAGGGATTAGAGATCATCAGCATTAGATACTGGAAAAAGATATTATGTGGAATCCAGAATGACTCCCTGGCCATAAACCAGGATGATGTTGACCTCTACAGTGACAGGAAAGGTAGGAATTTGGAAAGGGTTTGGAGATAATAGGTTCTTTTTTCTAAATATTGAGTTTAAGATGTCTACTGGACATCCAAATTGAGATCTCTAAAAGACAGTTGGAGATTGGAGACTGGAGAGAAACAGAGATATTTGGGAAAGTAAAGACTGATTTGAGAATCATCAGCATAGAGATGATAACTAAATTCATGAGAGCTAATGAGATGATCAAATGAAGTATTGTAGAATAATAACTGAGTTCTAGAAAACCTTGAATTTCCTTATTTATGTATGTGTATGTGTATATATACATATATACACATATATCTTCTTCCCTATGAAAATGGAAAGTCCTTGAGGATAGGGACTGCTTTCCTTTCTTCTTTGTATTCCTGGAGATTAGCACAATGTCTGGTACATAATAAAATGCTTAATAAAATTTTGATGATTGACTGATTAATATAAGGCAGTATCTTGGATGTGGATCCTTTAGTGTCTGGAAAGGAGTATACCGCCATGATGTACTCAACATACTTAATAGATACTTGTTGATAGACTGATTGAAAAGAGAACATTTGCCCAGTACAGTCTCTGCTATTAAATATTTGTGTGGTGTTGGGCAATTTATTTGATTTACTGAGGCCTCAGTTTGCTTCTCTGGAAAATGAAACATTGGCTAGAAGATTGCTAAGGTCCTGTGGAGCTCTATGATTCCATATATATATATATATATATATATATATGTGTGTGTGTGTGTGTGTGTGTGTGTGTGTGTGTGTGTGTGTGGGTATGTATTTTTTTCCTCCTCACACATACAGTCATAGGATTTGTGAAATCATTTTCCTTGTATTCGTTTTTGGAGAAAAAATCTCAGGTAAAAAAATGAACCATAAAAGTTTCAGATTCATGGATATGACAAAAATGAACGGATAACTCAAGTTTTACAAAATTTCAGCCTTAAGAGCTATTTTGAGTAATGAGATAGCTTTTCCTTTGGAGTCACATCCAGGATGTTGTCATACAATTAATGCAGTTAAAAGAGTAGTAGGTCTGAATTCATCCCATTGTGACTGGAGGAATTGTTCCATTTCCCAAAGCAATGGTCAGTTTCCAGTCATCCTTATTTAGTGGCTTCCTGTAGCATGTTTTCTTCTTATAAGTAGAATCACTCCTCTCTAATCCACATGTGTCTAAATTTCCCTTGGCAAATTATTCCTTTCCAGGTAGGAAATTGACATTAGAAAATACTTGAAATGAGAGAAAATATTAGTCTCTGCTTAAATTGAAAGTTGAAAGGTCACAAATCTTCACGAGGAGGGGACAATGCTCAGCACAGTCTAATAAATAGAGTGTTTGCCAGCCAAATGAGTGAATTTGCAACAAGCAGGGACTGCAAAGTATGATGGATAACAATATCCTGTGAGTCAGGACATTTAACAGGGTAATATGACATTAAATTCTGGAGGGGGAGCTTTTTGAAAAATCAGTAAGAAGACTTGCACGGTTGGGGCTGCAGCTGTTCAGCAGAATTGCAGGGAGATGTTCACCAGAATTTTGAACTCTGTCTAATGAGCCCCTCCAAGCTTGTGAGTCTCCTGCGGCTCGCCTGTTAGGCTCCTGTCTGGCAGAAAGACTGCTGCTGCTGGGCTGACATTCATCACTGAGAGTTCTGGCCTGATCCTGCCACTCCTGGGCTGAAATACTCAGTCAAGATCAGCATGGTGGAGAGTTAGGCAGAGCCGGCTTTGGGCATGGGAAGGGAGACCCAGATATGAGATGTTTTAGAAAAATGCAGTGAATTTTATTTTTTTCTATTATGATCTCTCTCTGTGTGTCTCTCTCCCTGTCTCTGTTTACATTTCTGTCTCTGTCTGTCTCTTTCTCTTTCTGTGTCTCTCTGTCTCTGTGTGTCTGTGTCTGTGTCTGTTTCTGTCTCTTTGTTTGTCTGTCTCCCTTTCTTTGTCTCTTTCTCTATTCTTCCATTCATTCTACCCCCATTCGGATATGTCATACTTATAGTTCAGGCTGTAAACTCCTGAATGCTATTAGAACCAGATTAAAATAGCATTGGGAAATTTATAACAAAATAAATAAACATGCAATACAATATAGCTGATGTTAGAATGTGATTTTCTAAATTGATATGGACCCATTTGAGGTCTGTTTCTGTTTGAGTATGGCACCTTTGCTCTATGCCTTAGCTGAGTGCCATGAGAAGGAAAAATCTATTAATTAAAAATAGCCTTTCCTGAAAGGAAGAAACATCCTTCCATCACTAGAAGTTTTTTTTTTTTTTAAAGGTAGGATGTCTGCCTATCAGGTATACTGCAATGAGGACTTCTTAGGTTGTTATTGATTGGATTAAGTGTTGGCTGAAATCCTTTTTAACTGTCCTGAGAAGTTCTATGAAAACTTGTTTTATGAGTATGGAATTTCTTGAACAAACTGAAATATGAACAATCTTAGCCAAATATTACTTTTCTCTTTCTGTCTGAAAATGCTGCCGCTGCCTTGTATGAGGAAAACTTCTCTATCTGCAGAGAAGATAGCAAAAAAGAAAAAAAAAGAAGAATCAAACACATTTTGATAAAGCCTGAGTATGTGTGGATGTGAGAGTGTGGGAAAAGGAGGAGGGCGATGAAGAAGGGGGTTATTAGAAAGTAGTTCACCCTTTTTTTTTCTTTTGAAAAAAGTGAAGTCAATTTGCAAATGACACATTATTTGATTTGTTTGCAGAATCTGAAACCTTCACCCATAACATTGCCTGTAGGCATAATTACAATTTAGAAACATAAGTCAATTATCAAGTACATGCTGGTGAAATTATCCAGCACATTTTGAGGGGTGCAAATCCTCTCCTACATCCATCTGTCTCAATGGAGAAAAAAACGAGCTTTTAGTATCTAAATGGACCTGGTAAAATCAGATAACCTCTCCTTCTCTAAGTCTTCACACAATGAGAATATTCTGCTTTCCAGCCTTGTCCTCCAGTACTGGACTATGTCCAGAAGTAGATAATGATTCCAAATAGTGTTTATCAAGTTGCCTCAAATCTCATAAATAGGAATTATGATATCTGAAGGATAGCAATAAAGATCGGATCCCTAATATCATTGGTTGCAGATAACTCCCTCCACCAAGGCAGACCAGCATCTTTTTTGCTACTAGTGTTAAGAGAGAAGTTAAGAAACTTACCCAGGATCAGATAGCGAGTACTTGACAGAGGCGAGACTTAGTCCCATGTCTTCTTGATGTCAAGGCCAAGTCTCCATCTTTGTACTTACTATACTACCTCTCCTAGTGGAATCTGAAGGTAACAATGGTGCAGGGGAAAGAGCATGGATTTGGAGTCAAAAAGAATGGGTTCAAATTCCAGATCTATCTGAATATATTATGAAAGTCTGGGAGACTTTGGGCAAACTAATTGACCTCCCTGAGTCTCAGTTTTCTATCGACCCATAAACATTTTTTTTCTTTTTATTCCCTTTTTTATTAAATTTGATAGTTTTCAGTTATATAGAGAAATGGTTTTTGACAACTGTTTTCTGACATTTTGTGAATTAGAGTCTCTTTCTCTTTCTCCTGCTCACCAAGGAGGTAAGTAGTCTGATATAGGTTATACCAGTCTAACAACCATTTTTCTAATGTCTTTATCTTATAGGTAAAGAAACTGAGTTCTAAGCAGGTCAAGTCCTTTTCCCAAGGTTATGCAACTAGAGAATAAATGAGATGGAATTTGAACCAGGACTTATCTACTATACCACTAAGTTTTTTTTAATTCATTTGAGAATCTATCCAAGTTGGGAGAGGGTCATGAGACAACTTGGTGATACAATGGCTAGAGTACTAAACTGAGATTCAAGAGGATCTGAATTCAATTCATGCCACTGACATTTGCTAGGTAGGTGATCTTGGTCAAGTCACTTTACTGCTATCTGCCTCAATTTCTTCACCTGTAAAATGAGAATTTATAATAGCATCTATCTCATAGTGTTGTTGAGAGCATCAAATGAGATAACATGTCTAAAGCATTTTGCAAATTTAATAGTACTCTAATAAATGCTAGCTATTACTCCTTTATTCTGATCAGCTTGGGTTTGAGGTAATGTTTTTTTGGGCCTCATCAGAACTTAAAGATCACCTGCTAAGTTTATTACAGGGATATATTTGGCATCATGAGGCCATAGATTTTAAGTTGGAAAGGACATGAAAAATTCTCAAGTCCAAACCCCATATTTTACAGATGAGGAAGGCTAAAAGTCCAGAGAGGGTGTGATTTTTCATGTCACCTATCTGGACATTCAGGCAGGTTTTGAACACCGGTCTTTTGAATTCAAGTTCAGGGCTATGCCATTCGGAAAAAATATTATCCCTCCAAGTAGACATTACTGATCCTTAAAGTTTCAAATACATCTGAACTGTTAGCTCTGAGTACATAAAGGAAAAGGCAGAAAAAATAATGTTTGAATTAACATGTCAGACAGAGCAGCCACCAAAAATAATGAAGAAATGAAGATATAATTTCTTGCTCAGGAAATATCAGTGGAATGGTATCTTCACTAGTGTTTTCTCTCATTTAATGTACTGTGCTCCTTCCCCCTACATAAACCAACTCAAATAATCTTAGCTGAAATGAAGAAGACATTTCATTGTTAAGCCTAGAGAAATAAAAAGGTGGTACTGGCTGGTTTTACATTAGAAATAGAATAATGAGTAATGATAGAAAAGTCAATATGACATGAAAAGGAAATGCTAAAAGTCAAATGAAGAACCATAACGGGAAAAAACATTATACTTATATAGCATGTCATCTTTTGGTCTCATTTTTAGAAATTTAGCAATATTATCAAAAGCTCTGCTGAAATGTCCTCTAATATAAACCCAACAATTTGTTCTCTCTTTCTTCGAATAAAGGCACAAATTAAATTACATCTCTGGAAGATTCTCCAAATTTCACTTATAAAAAAACATGTCTACAGGCAAGTATGACCAATTTTATTCCTAGTCTTCCTGTATTTCTGCAAAAGATTCACCTAGAGTAAGCAGCTCATTTTGAAATACCTTGTGAAACTGATGAAAAGCAAGTAGGCTATTAAAAGTTATGTATGTAAAAATAAATTAACTCCATAAGGATAACCTTTACCTTTTGAAAGCATCTACACATGTATACCTTTCATTCACCCTAAAAATGATTTACAAAAAATGAAAGTTATTCACTAGTAATAATCATTATTCAATAATAAGTCTCATATTATCTTCTAGGTAGACTGTAAACTCTTTGAGGGCAGAGACTCACTTTTTATCTTCATATCTCTGATGCTTAGTAGTGCCTGACACAGAACAGATGCTCAATAAGTTCTTGATTATTTATTGATTTGAGATCCTTTTCCACAATGAGATTCTGTGATTCTCTGATAAATATATGCAGATACATTTATGTAAAATGCATAAATATATACATATATATTCACATATACATTTATGTGTACAAATGTAGATTTGTACACATAAATTCATACACACAAATATACACATTTCCTCCATTTGGCTTCCATTCTATTTCTCTTCTTTCCTCTCTGACTATTTATCTTTCTTTCCTCATGCCTCTCCTTTGTTGACCAACTTTATGCGTTTCTCAAAGCTGAAAAAATTAAGGAATTCCAAAGTTGGAAAAGACTTCAGTGATTATCTAAATCAATCTATATCTGAAGAGCTACATAGTCCTTAAACAATTCAAATAAAAGTGGTCCAATTTTCATTTTGTTTATATGTCCCTACAAGCCTATCCCAGAATGTTCTTCCATTAACTTAGCTTCAATGACATTCTCACTGGTTAAAAATATTAAATTTGTATCCCTATGTGTCTCCTTCTTAGATATCCCATCTCAAATCTCCATTGTGTACTGGATATTTCTTCTTTTTTTTCTTCTAATCCCCAAAATGTTCATAAACTTACAATTACAAGGTCAAAGAGACTGTCGTCATGTCAAACTAAGAAAGAGCAACATGATTTAAAAAGACTTGGAGTTAAGAGATGAGTTTAAATTACAGTTGTGATCCTTATTAAGCCCCTAACATTTTAAAAGAATTAATTCCTTCCTCAATAAAAAAGAGGTAATAGAAATTGCCTTACATACATCACATGGTAACTGTGAACGCACTTTTAAAATCATATGATGCTAAGCTAAGTTCCTCTGCCATTTACTACTGAACTAGTTTTGGGCAAGTCATTCTTCTTTTCTTTATCCTAAAACCCACATTCTATCCCAACCTGTATGACTCTATAGTTGGCAACATCAATGACTATGTTACTCAAAGTTTTTGATCCATAACCAAGACCTGTTGAGCCAATGACTGAATAATATAAGGTATATCATAAGACACAGTCATAGTAATAGTAGCAACCCAAGAGCTGATGTGTCTCATTGGTACCCTCAAAATGTTAAAGAGATATAGAGAAAACCTCTAGAAAGATAAATTGTTTTATCATGGAGGAACAAGGTCAAGAATTATTTAGGGTGAGGAGCAAGGACAGATTGTAGATTTTGCCAGTTGAGGAAGTATGTCCATTCATATCTTTAACTATTCAACTCAAAAAAAAAAACACCACGTCATTAAATGTGTGAATTTGGCATTGTGAATAAAGTACCAACTCATCATCCAATCTTGAAAATGTCCTTAGTTGAGTAACCAAGATTTCAATAATTGCTGAGGATTCTAGGACAACGGTGTCCAATCTTTTCTAAAGGCATTTCCTCGCCCCCTCCCCATCACGATTCTTAGTAGTCCTTTAGCAGTTCTGATTTTTCTCTTAACAACTCATTTGATGGAGTAAGGGATATTGTTCCCCTGAATCACAGCTGGTTTTCTCCAGTTGATAACTACCTACATATTATCCTGAATTGCACTCTTATTGCAAGCACAACAAAGAGCCTTGAGTCTGGCTGCTATTCCTGGAATAAGTAAACTTCTCTCCTAGGAAGTATTGACTTTTCACAACTCTTGCTGCCAGGTGCAAATTGTATTTCCATGGCTGCTTTTCTCTGGGAGAGGCAGATTTACTCAGCTGATCTCCTGGGATCAGGATGCATAATCTCAGCAAAAAATAAAAACAAATAAATTAAATTAAATAAACAAATGAATGAACCAACAAATAAATAAAAAGTTGCTATGGATTTAAAAGAGACTTTGGTGGGGACTCACAAGTCAATGTTTTTCTCAGAACAGTACCCCAATTCTTGTATTTTCATTGATGCAATAACAAGAAAAATACTAGACCAGAGGAGATGCTTAGAAATATAATTATCTGGCATGAGATTGGTTGGTAGACATTTTCAGCGGAATATTAAATATGAAACTTTATTCACAAGAATATCTGATGGCTTCTGGGAAGGTCTATTTTTAACTTTCTAAGTTCTTTGGACTCTATGTTATCATTCCATGGTCAAGACTTAATGTGTTTACTTGTTTTGTTTCATCTCTTCAAATTAATTAGATAATAATAGAGTTAGATCATAGGTTTATAACTTACTTGGTGTCGTGAGCCCCTTTGTCATTCTGGCAAATATATGGATCCCTTCTGAGAAAAGAAAATATTTTAAATGCATAAAATAAAATACATAGGATTACAAAGGAAGAAAATTATATTAAATATCATATTAAAGCATGTTTTTGAAAATAAGCTTATAGAGTCCAGGCTAAGAAATCATGATAACAGAGTCCCAGTTGGTGGAATTAATAAATCCTCAGAGGGATTATTAATTGTTAATGTCATCAGGAAGAAGGTCTCCAATGGTATGTATAAGAAATTTTGTTTAATTCTGTGGTTTTGGACATGCATAAAGATCTGGTCTAAGAAATTATAACTGGGAGCAATGAATGGAATTTGTGAGGAAGCCCATTTTAGCTTAATATCAAGAGGAAATAAAAGCAACAGAAAAGCTGTGGAAAATGAGAGCTATCTAAATCTATCCATCCTCATTTCATGTCATCCTATATCAATCCCCCATTTTGTGGTTAATCTCCATAAGAAATCCATCTCCAATAGCTATCTCGACTTATTTTCTTCTCATTCTCTTCCTAATTCTCTGCAGTCTGGGTTCTGATCTCATTGTTCCACCAAATCCATTCTCTAAAGTTACCAGTGATCTCTTAATTGCTAAATCTAATGACCTTTTTGCAGTTCTCATCTATATGGTTCTCTCTGCAGTCTTTGACACTGTCATTCACTCTCTTTCCTTGAGACTGTTCTCTCTAAATTTCTATGATGCTATTCTCTCTTAATTCTTCCCTTATGTTTCAGACTTATTCTCTGGTTTCCTTTGCTGGATTTTACCAAGATTCTGCCCACTACTCATGGGGTCCCCCAAAGCTCTACTAGATCCTCTTCTTTTCTTTAAATTACTTCACTTGATGATCTCAAGTTCCAAAAATATCAATGATCATTTCTATGAAGATGACTCTGGTAGTCTTCTGGGAGTCTGCTTCTGGGATTGTCTTGTTCAACTCTGATCTTTCTCCCAAATTGCAGTCAAATATCTTGAACTGCTCATTGGATATCTTAAATTGAATGTCCCATAAACAATATAAACTCAATAGATCCAAAACTGAATTCCTTATCTTTCCCCCCAAGACCTCCACTAATCTAATCTTTCTCTTACTGCCAAAGTAATTTTTTAAATTAGTCTCACAGCCTACACATCAGCCTCAACTACTCCCTCTTTCAACTCTCATATCAAATAAGTTGTGATTATTGTTCCTACCTTCATAATATCTTTTATATTCTCTCCTTTTCTTCTCTGCCATTGTAATTACCTTGGCACAGGATTTTCTCACCTTACTCCTGGACTATTTCAAAAGCATGCTGATTGTTTTCTCTGCCTCAAGTCTCTCCCTATTCCAATCTATCCCTTTCCTAAAATGAAATTCTGACCATATATCACCCCTACCCACCCCCTTCAATAAAGTCTAGTGGTTAATCATTATCTCCAAGACTGAATATAAAAGCCTTTGGCTTCCAAAGCCTATCATAATGTGTCCTTTTCCTTCTTTTCCAGTCTTTTTTTTGCCTTACTTCTTCTCCACATACTTGTGATACATTGTGATACATCCTTACTATTCCTTGAAGTAGACCAGTAATGGCCAAACTCTTAGAGTGCCAGACCCTGCCCCACACCCCTAGACCAAGTGTGCCTGCCCCCTCAGAAAATGAGTTCTGTGCCCCACCCTCTTGCCCCTGACCCCCAATTACCCCAGACAGGGGAGGGATGAAACACTCCCATTGGGCTGCTGGGTAGGGGTGGGTAAAGTGAAGAATGACCCCATCAAATATAGAGAGGGAAAGGGGAGTGGCCATAAGACCACTCTCCTCCAGCTCTGCCACCTGTGTGCTCCCATTCGACTGCTGGGCAGAGGGATGAGTGATGTGAAAAAAAACATCATCAGGCAAGGTGGAGAGGGGCAAGGGAGCAGCTCCTCCCACATCCCTTTGCCTTTGTAGTAACAACCTGAGTGGGGTTCAGCACACATACCCACAGAGTGTGCCTATGTGTCATCCTTGGCACATGTGCCATAGGTTCACAGTCACTGAACTAGACTATCTCTCAACTCTAAGTATTTTCACTACCTAACTTTCTCATAACTGAAATTCTTTCTCTTCTCATCTTTACCTCCTAGATTTCCTAGATTCCTTCACATCTAGAATAAAGGCCCACTTTCTTCAAAAAGTCTTTATCAGTTCACTTTAATTTTAATGTCCTCTCTGAAACTACATTCAGTTTATCCTATATACATATCCTTTGTAAATAGTTGTTTTGATGATGTTTCCCTCTAGAGACTATGAGTTCCTGAAGGTCAAGGATTTATTTGTTTTTCTTTTCTTGCCTTTTTTTAATTCCCCAAACCTAGTCAAGTGTCTGACACATAGAAGATGATTAATAAATGCCAGTTGAAATGAGTGAAATATTAAATGGCTCTCTTGAGAGGTGATGGGTTTCTTTTCATTACAAGTCTTCAAGCAGTAGTGAAATAACTAGTTTATAACAAATATCCTTTCTTTTCTGTGTTATTCTAGACGGCAGTTGAGACCATTTCAAAAATCTCAAATTCAGTGATTCTATGATTTTTTCAATTTTAATAAACGCTACTATCACTCTTGTCAAATTTGCAGGAGAAACAAATTTGGGAGCTGGCTTCAGACATTCATTATACTGGATGACAATCCAGATACGAAAAGATTTTAGTAAGTTAGACCATTGATGTAAATTGAAACAGATGACATGGAATTGGGATAAACTTAAAATGATGTTCTTGTTTTCAAGGAATGGATTTCAGAAGTACAAGTTGAATATAGAAACACCTTATCAGAAAAAAAAAAAGATTTTGGGGTGGGTCAAGGAAGGAGGAATGTAGTATGTAAATCTTGCAGCCATGTTTGGCATGGATGCAAGTTAACAGTTGCCCGGTTAGAATATAGAACTTGGCATGAGACAGGGCTGGTGCCAGCCTGACAGTTTGAAGTCAGGGTATATAAAGAGCTCTCAGACCCCTGAGTTGGTCACTTTTTCCTTCTAGCCCCTTGGATTTGGGACCCAGGTTGGAGGGAGGTGGAATGTGGGTAAGTTTACTTAGGCAGGTAGACTTAAGCTAACACTGCAGGCCAACTATTAGCAACACATCTGGCAAATCAATACATTCCTTTAGAGAGAAGAATATTTATTTATAGCAACCAACAAGACAACACCATACTGACCCAGGGCCTGCCAGCCCTGGGTCAACAGAGAAGCACATTATAGTTAAATCTGTTTAGGCATTCTTATCCTCAGCTTCACAAGAATAACTTCACAAGTAGTTCAAACCTACTTTAGTGAGGTTAGCTATTTTAAAGTTCTTAGATTACCTCAACCTCGTACCAAATCCCTTTCACCTAATATTTCAGCATTAAATAAATCCATAAACCCTTTAAACCTAAGAACTTGTAGTCATTGCCTCCCTTTCATTTAGGCCAAGTAAGGAGAGATGTCTGGACATTCTAAAGGCTATAGCTAGTCAGCACCATTAACAGTTTGGATCAGGAAGTACCATATTTCCTTCCTGTTTGATTCCATCATTTATCCAATAGGAATTACTTCCTTCTCAGGGCAGGACTATAGAATTCTGAAGTTAAAGGAGCTTGGGTATATTAGCGGAAGAGTATTTCACTCATTTCTCTCCCAAATTGGGTGAAGGATCCCTGCTGCCTCCACACCTGTATCCTAGTTCTATAGCCTGAAGACTGGCCTGATTCCATCCTCCTTGATCCTCCCACTTGTATAGATACCTCCCTTTTATTATAGGAATAGGGTTAATAGCTTACAAGTTCCAGACAAATTATTAGTGTAATATGGTAGTCTCAAGATCTAATAATTGAGTCCTATATTTTTCCTTTGTCAGATCACATCTGGAATAATATTGACTTCAGTAGGAGGTACCACCGCTTAGGAAGGATACTTATTAATGAAAAATGGTCAAATATGGGCAAAGATAATAAATGACCTTGAGTCTATATTGTATATTGATCAGATGAAGAATGTTTAATCTGGATAATAGAAACTTCAGAGGGTGAATAATAGCTGTCTTCAAATATTCAAAAGACCACTCTTCTATTGAGCTCCAAATGTGATATCTAAGAATAATGAATTAGAGTTACCAAGAACCAGGCATACCCTTGATATTAAGAAATACACACAAAGAAAAACACACAAAAAACAAATTAACAAATATTCCTAAGGATTTAAGAAGCCCCAAAGTAAATTAGCTGCCTCACCAAGTAATGGATTCCTATTAATAGAACATCTTTAAACAAAGATATGATGAGAGGTTCATGTATAAATTGAAGAAATATTATTTTAGTCTAAGTAGTAGTAGAAGGCAAAAAGATGTCCTTTAAATCTCTTAAATGCTATGATACTTCCCCAAAGAGATATTTTTTAGCTAAAATTCCCAGTCCGCTTAAAATTCTTTGTTTTCATTTTTATCTGTTTTGTTATTCTCATTCTCTTTGCCTATTATTATATCTGATTTTTAATCTTCTAGGAAAAGGCAAGGAACTAGTTTGGTAATGAGATTTTTTTTTAGCTTTTAGGAAGTTTCAATGCAAATTCTTCCAATAGTGTTTTGATTCCAAGTAACCATGTGATATAAAGAATGGGCCATTGAGAGGATTCTTACAAAAGTGTGTATTTAAAATAAAGTTAAAATTTTCTTCTTTTTCCTTAAATGTTTTTTTCAAATTACTTACATCAATAAGAGGGTAATTACATACAAAAATATTGCATGCACATATGCATATATATGCCTATATATGTACATATGTATATGTTTTTATTTTTAAAATCCTGAACCAGGAAGAATAACTTTTGTGTGATTCCTTGACCATGACCTCATTCCATGAAATGTTCTCCCCTTTCCCTATTATTTTTATCTTCTATTACAGGAACAACATTTACCACCCTCCCCATCCCTCACTCCATGCCCCCAGCTCATTTACACGATCTTTACCAAATTGCTGCAACTCCAATTAAATTAATTCCCAAGGTTTATACTTAGGTTGACTCTTAAGTGTCTATTTTCTGAGTTTTCGATGGATTTGGGAACCCCTCTTCAAAAAAAAATGAGTTGCCGTGAATACTTAGGCCTTCTCAATCTGGCTACAGACACAGAGCAGCAAAAAATGTGCCCAAATAGGCTGTTTTGTTGCTGTATCTAAAGGATGACATCCGTTTTAAATATGATTCCTACATGCCAATTAGGATTGGAATTAGGCCAATTCCATTGGAAATAAATGGGATATTTCCCTGAGAAATTCTGCTCCTAGTAAATTCTCTGCCCTATCTTTTACATTGGCATTACAAGAAAATGAGATCCCAACTCCACCTCTGTTTGTTAAAGTGAACCAAGACATGGAATCATTGAAAAGACATTTCTAACAGCCTCCCTTTGGGAGCCAAATCTCGTAAACTTGGTATTACTAGTATTGGCCATTAATTTGTACTGCATCAATTGAATTTCTAGCTACTTGGGGATAAAATTTAACTTCCCCTGGGCAGGACTCATAAGTAGGAAAATATAGACACTTCCTCTACATAGCTGATGTATTCTAAGGCATTTTTTTTCTGGAAGAGGAATAGGAGCAGGAGTAGTCGGACATTTAATTTCATTTGAGTAGGTAATCTCAAGTGTGGAAAACTCCTATAGCAATGCAATATTAAAAGTCTAGAAAGTAATATTGCTCGTTGTATTAGCTATTATTTTAAAAGTCAGTTAAATTATACTTTTGTTACAATGAGCCATTATAATGTACAGTTGTGTCATCACATAAAATCCTACTGATTCATGTTTCCTATAATTGCACAAATGATTTTTTAAACCCAAATTGTACTTTACACTCCCATCTCTGACAGCTGACTTTCTTGATTTGTATCCATTGTACTATCATCTTGCTATCATTTTGAATTCTGATTCTGCTTTATAATTTCTTAAAATTTCATATCCCTTTCTCACACCTTGAAGTCTTCAACACACTTCTTGAGAATGCCATCTATGTCTCCATTCAAATCACTGATAAAAATATAAAACAACACAGGCATAAGCATATTGTCCCATGACATGGCTATAGAGGCAAGCATTCAAGGATGACATTAATCAATTAATCAACATTTCTGGAATCTAATCTCTTAGCTTTGTCTATGTGCTAGGATGTGATGACAGTATCTGGAAAGTGCCTTGTTGTTGAATAATAAAATACATTTTTCCTATCATATTTGTAGATCTATCAATTTGGTAAAGCCATCAAGCTATATACTCTCTTGAAACTTACAAGGAAGTGGTAAAAGAAAGATATGGTAAGAATTACTGTTTTAAAAATTACTTATTTTTATTATTGATGCTATTTATTATATGGGTAATATTACACATATTAATTATATTTAAAACTATAATATATAGTTCATGTATTACATTATTTACATAAAAATAAATATACAAAAACAATATATAACCTAATAAGTAAGGTATAAAAATAAGAAATTATATAATACATTACATAATGTATAATTATGACATATAAATAAAATATTTTTCTTATATATCAATTTTTTTAAACTTTTTTCATTGAGCAACTACATATGCACTGTGCTTCAAGGATACATAGGCTATAAACTTTGCCTTCAGGGATTTCATATTCTTGTAGAAAGATTAGATATTTGTAAAAATAGTTACAGTTTAAGGCTGTGAATATCAACAGCACCAACTAAATGCCATATACTATTGATGGCGAATCTATGGGACACATGCCAAAGATAGCATACAGAGCACTCTCTGTGGGCATGGACCCCCACCCTCCCTCCCACCCTCCCCAGAGTTTATCACTAGTAAGGCAGAGGGACCTGGGAGTTGCTGCTCCCCTACCCCTCTCTACCAAGCCTGAAGGCATTTTTTCACATCATCCACCCCTCTGCCCAACAGCCCAATGGGAGCCCTATCTCTCTCCCCTGTGTGGGGTAAGCTGAGGGGGAGGGGGCATGACACATAATCTCTAAAATGTTTGCCATCACTGTCATAAACTTTCAGAGATATATGTCATCCAGAAAGTCTTAATTCATGTACAACTTCTTTTTCTGATCCCCTGGGTTTCTGGGCTCTTCTTGACCTAAATTATATATTAATCAGTTCCTTCTATAGGAGTAGATTGGCTTTTTTCTTCAAGAATTGCTGTACCCAAGAGTTCTTTACAAAAGGATACATATAGCATACATTTTACATGTATGCTATATGTATATGAATGTATATGTTATGTATGTATACATATGTGTTGTGTATATGTACATTTATATGTGTATATATGTGTGTGTGCACGTGTTTGTATTTGTGTATATTTCTTTAATTGTATTCTTCCCTTAGAATGTAAGCTGCTTAATTTGGGGAACTATTTTGTTTTGGTTTGATTGTCCAAGACACAGTAAATGCCACATAGTAGGTAGACACATAATAAATGCTTGCCAGATAATATTGGACTGGAGACCAATCACTGTCTTCTGCGGTGATCAATAATCATGGAAGACTTTAATAAATGGCATTTGAACAAACGGGCAGAATCAGATTTCAACAGGCAGAAATTGTGTGTGTGTGTGTGTGTGTGTGTGTGTGTGTGTGTGTGTAGGTGACATTTCAGGCAAAGTGAATTCATTGCATTAGGTCACCATCACATTGGGTTTCAAATAGAACCTTTCTGAAATTGAATAGGCTCTGATATCTCTCCATTCCCTATTCCCATTCTTCCCTTAATGTTGTTTTCCCACCCCGACTTGTGGGGAGAAAAAGCTGAGAAGAGAACTTTTAGCAAAAACAGTGGGTCTACTCCCATGTTTTCCTTTCTTTTACCACCAAAGCCCTCAGGGGCTACATGTTTGTCTGAGCAAGCTGTCAGCCAATTAGAATTTACTGCCAGGGAAGAAGCTGAGAAAGTTAATCCAGCTCCTTCAAGGCATAGTTAGAAAGGAAATATGAATCTTAAGTAGTGCACTTTACTTCATCAACTGAAAACCAAGGGAGGCAAGTTAGGCAGGGAGAAGGAAGGATGATTTTAATGGGCTTATTTTCATAGGGAAACCACTGCACACACTATGCAGAAATCATTTCCTTTCCATGCCCAGGAAATGAGGCACAAAAAAGGAGTTGCTGCTAATGTACATATACATTCCCTTTCAATCTTTGCCTGTCTATCCTCTTCTCCTTCTACTTTTAAAATTTCTCTTCAACCATATTTCAATCCAAACCATCTCCCCTCACCTCTTCTCCTATCTTTTCTTCTCTTCTTTCTTCTGTCCTTCCCTCTCATCATCTCTTCCCTTCACTTCTCCTCTTCTCCTCTTTTCCCCCTCTTTCTTCTCCTCTGCCTCTCTTTTCCTCTCCTCTAGATAACACAAAAATCAGGTATTAGAAAGATTATTTCACCAAGAATCAGAAGACTAGTATTCCAGTCTAATAACAATATACTGGATGATCTTGGGAAATTTTTATCATCTTTTAAAGATTCGGCTTTCTCTTTAGAAAAAAAAAAGTTAATTATTTATCTCTGTGACACAGAGGATAAAGACCGATGAGTAAAAAACAATTTTAAATGAAAACCATATTAAATGATTCAAATGTTATATAAATAATAGCTGCTTTTTCCAATTTTTAATTATCCAGTACTTTTATTTTAATAATATTCATCAAATTCACATACTTTTCCCTGTATTAATTTGTATACTTTATTTATTTATCTGTTTATTTATTTATTAAATCCCTTACCTTCCACTTGGAGTAAATACTGTGTATTGGCTCAGAGGCAGAAGAATGGTAAGGACTAGGTGATAGGGGTTAAGTGACTTGCCCAGGGTCACACAGCTAGGAAGTGCTTGAGGTCAGATTTGAACCCTGGACCTCCAGTCTCTAGGCCTGGCTCTCAATCCACTGAGCCACCCAGCTGCCCCCAAGTTGAATACTTTAGAGCAGTGGTTCCCAAACTTTTTTGGCCTACTGCCCCCTTTCCAGAAAAAAATATTACTCAGCGCCCACTGGAAATTATTTTTTTAATTTTAATAGCAATTAATAGGAAAGATATATGTATTAATGTTTCTACCTTTTTTGTAAAATATAGTAAAGAATGATGTAAATTAGAAACACTGAACTTTGAAATTATGAAACTATTTATTGAACTCAGAATAGAATGTAATACAAAACAAGTTAAAACCTGTGGCCATCACCACTCCCCTGGATTGCTGCAGCACCCACCAAGGGGCAGTGGCACCCTCTTTGGGAATCACTGCTTTAGATCATCATCTGAAAACTAAAGGAAGCAAGTTATGTAGGGAAAAGAAGAAGGAATCCAATGAGCAAAAAATTATAATAGAAGAAAAAGGGCATTCAGCAAAACCAACTCATCAGTCATTTATTAAGTAAGCATATTTATTAAGTGGTACTATGTGCCAGGCACTAAGCTAAGTGCTAAATAACACATTCATTGAGTCTGTCTCATGTATACACTATTCTATATCCATATTCTCCAAGTCCTAAAAAGACCAAGGAGAATGTGCATCATCTATAGAGCTAAGTTTAGTCATTTGAATTTCACAATGTCTAGTTTCTTCTTTTTTGTAGTAGTAGAATTATTTGTAGTTGTCATTGTTTTCTATTAATATCCTGGTATGTTTTTGGGTTTTCAAGTGGTGCTTTCACCATTCTGCATCAATTCATGTAGCATACCACTCCATGCATTTCTGAATTCTTCATATTTATCCTTTCTTATGACACAGTAATGCCCTTTTATATTAATGTACCATAATTTTTCATCTGTAATATATATTTGAGAACCTAGTAATGTCCTTGCACTCATAGTTCAGAAGGACAAACATTTTCTTCTCTCCATTGAGGATGTTTTTACTTGGAATCTTTGAACTAGATTGATATTAGCTGTATACAATAGTTCTTCTTTATTATTATTTTTCCAGATTACGTGCCAATAAAATTTACAATAATCATTTTCTGATCTTTGTAATCCATATTCTCTCCCTACTTCTCATCCTACACCCACTCCCAAAACAAAGGTTGTTCATGTGTTATTATATAATACAGATTTCCATGTTCATCATGTTATGAAAGAAGACACATATCACTTACATGAGGCAAATATTCATGAAGAAAATAAAATGTAAAATGACATGTGTAAATCTGCATTCAGATTTTGTCATCTTCTTCTATAGCAGTAGACAGCCCTTTTTCTTGTCATGAACCCTGTATCCAATAGTTTCTTAAAAGAGTTTTATAATCAAATAATAAAAAAAGAATACACATAGTATAATTTGAAGGAAATAGATAGAAAGAAGTAGGAACTTCAAGGACAGAGGAACAGCAGCAAAAGTGGGGAGAAAGTGCCCCAGTCTTATTCAAAACCTCAGGAGTTAAGTCAAAAGGAATTTTCAGGAAGAGTAAAAAAGAAAAATCAAAAGGAAAATCAGAAAAAAATATACTGAAAGGGTAAATCTGTAGCAAAGAAAGGCTAGATCAGAGAGTACTATTAGCTCCTTACAGGATTTTCTTAGCTAAAACTTAGGCTCTTTAGAAATTTACACTCTAGATTTCCAGTGTCAAGATGGCAGAGTGAGGAGAGAACTGGTCTGATCTACCTCAAACTCACTCATGACTACTCTTTCACCAACTTCTCCTCTATATTCCTATCCAGTAATAGATACCACAATGCCCTTTGCTGACTTCATTTACCCAACATTCTTATATCCTGACTTTCTATATGAACAAAAGAGTAATAATAAAGAAGAGAGAGACATTTAAACTTAAATCATTACTCAAAACATACTTCTCCTTAATGACAGATATGTTCCTAACTAGGGGACATGAGCTATTGTGGTTGTACTACTAACATTGTGTCTGTTAAAAAACAGCACAGGAAGAGGTGACATGAACAGAAAGGCCATTATATTACCATGGGATTAAAAAGTGGGTTAATTGTTGTTATGAATATGTGGCAGAAAGAAAGTAGAGAGAAGAAGTAGGTGACCTGAGAATGGATGAATAAGTGAAAAATTATTTCACTGCTTGCTATATTCAAAGCACTGTGCCAAATTCTGAAGATACAAATAGAAAAGCAAGGGGCTTGCTTTTGAGAAGCTTTTTGTTTTCGTTTTTATTTTTTCTGGATCTCCAGTGGCTATGGATGTCAATAAGTGGGGATTTGGCATCTACAGCAGTTCCATGGTGATTGCTTCATGGGACAATGATTGTAAGGACTGGGCTGAAAACAGTACTGGCAGGAAATGGGGTTTTTTTTTCTGGATTCTATACTTATTTGACCACCAATGACAGTTGGTGGATGGTATCTATTGTGATGAGAAATCATCTGAGACTCTTCTCCACTGAGTTTGCTCCTTTTAATTGTGGTGAAGGTTTGAAGTAGGTGTGATTGCCTGAGTGATATGACTTTCTTCAAAGTTCTTGGGTACGGTTTCTGGACTGTCCCCACTAAAGTAAAGGAGAGAAGTAGTAAATGGGATGATGATTATTACATAACTTGCATAAGTTGATTCCTCTCCTTCCAGGTAGCTAGAGTTTTATCAGACAGATTGTTAAGGCTAGATTCCGGAAGGTCTGAGTTCAAATCCATTCTTAGATACTTACTAGCTATGTAACCTGATACAAGGTACTTAACTACTAATCTGAATCAATTTTCTAAACTGTGGGAAAGGGATAATAATACCTTCTTCTCGGGGTTGTTCTGAGGATCAAATGCAATAAAATAGGTAAAAAATTTTTAGCACAGTGCCTGGCACAAAGTAAGTGCTATATAAATACTTCTTCCCTCCTTCTTCCTTGGAGTGATTTGTTCCTTCAGTTAGGATGGCTGGCAGATGGTGGAGAACACTGGCTCAATGATAAAAGATCACACTTTAAATCACTCCATGAGAGCTGATAGAAAAGTTTTGGCAAAGATTTAGATATTTCCCTCTCTAGAGGTGAGGAGAAAGACTAAAAGATTGAGTTTGGGCAGTTAAATCTACTATCCCCAGGGAGACCCATGCCTATTATTATTAAAGAGAAATTCCCTAATTAACATCTTTTTTTTTAATTTTAAGTTCTTTTCAACTAAAAAAAAGTTCTGCTATAAATATGATGGTACAAGCAAGACCTTTCTTTCTTTCTTTGCCCTTCTCAGGAGATATGTATGTCAGAGGGCTCTCTAGGTTAAAGAGAGCATTAGTTATACTCAAGAGTTCCTTTAAAAAGGGCATATATAACATAATTTAGTTTCTGCCAAATTGCATTCCAGTTTTTCCAGCAATTTTTGTCAAATTGTGAGCTCTTGCCTCCCAAAGCTTAGATTTTGGGGTTTATCAAACCCTAGATTACAATGGTCATTTATTACTTTCGTATTATGTATCTAATCTATTCCAATGATTCACCACTCTATATTTTATCCAAAACCATGTTGCTTTTATGATTACCTCTTTGGAATATAGATTGAAATGTGATACTTCTGGACCACTTTCCTTCACAGTTTTTTCATCAATTCCTTTGATGTTCTTGACTTTTTGTTCTTACGGATACTTTTTTAGAATTATTTTTTCTAGCTCTATAACATAATTCTTTGGTACTTTGATTAGTATGGCACTGAATAAGTAAATTAATTATGGGAACATTGTCATTGAATTATAGTGAATTGTCCCACCCATGAGTAATTAATATTTTTATATATGTTTATCTGTCTTTATGTGAAAAATATTTTGTAATTGTGATCATAACATTTTGTTTTGGTTTGTTTTGGTAGGTAGACTTTCAAGTTTTTATAGTTTTATTATATAGGATTTCTCTTTAAATAAAATTTTTCATCCTGATTGGTTGAATTGGTAATAAATAGAAATTATGATCATGTATACAAGTTTATTTAATATCTTGTAACTTTGATTAAATTATCTTCTAGTTTTTTAGTTGATTCTCCAGGGTTCTCTAAGTATAGCATCACGTCTTCTGCCAATTGTGAAAGTTTTATTTTCTCATTGCCCTTTTCTTCCTCTCATTTACATTTTTGTCTCATTGCTATTGACAGCATTTCTAATACCATATTGAAAAATAATGAGGATAATGGACATTCTTATTTCACCTTGATCCTTTGGCTAATTCTTCTAGTTCATCCCCTGACATAGTAGAGTGACCTCAGAAGTTTCCTGAGATACAAAGGGGAGGGACATGCACTTTGTAATTATGGAGACATAATTGGAATGGCCTTTCTTTACTCTAGAATCAAAATATCTTTGTACTACTAGTATTTTGACTATTGATACAATTAATAAATGACATTTATATGCCACTTTCATTTTTAAATAAAAGTTTTACATATTTTATAAAGGAAGAGTTAGAAATCTCAGAGGATAATATATGACATTGTCAAGGAGACCTGAGTTCAAATTCAGCATCAGATAACTTATTAGCAATGCTACCCAGAGTGAATAACTCACTTAATTACTCTATATCTTAATTTCCTCATCTGTAAAATAGACATAATAATAATAATAATAATAATAATAACACTTCATAGGGATGTTTTGGGTATCAAATGAGATAGTACATATATAGTCTTTTAGGAAACCTAAATCAGTATATTAAAGTTGTCTATTATTATTATTACCTCAAATTATCCTTTCATCAAACTTGTCAATTAATGAATAACTTGTATTTACTATGTCTGATATGCTAGATACTGAGCTTGATTTCTGGCCCATAGATTTTTTTAAACAGAAAAAAAAATAATTCCTATAGCAATAATCAGTCATTTTATCAGAAGGAAATGACATAAATATGAGTATACATAGAATAAAGCATAAAATGAACAAAAGGTAATTAATTATAAAGTTGTTAGGGATTTACTAGAAAGGCCTTATTATTTAGAGAATTAGAAAAAGCCTATGTAGAAGATGATGTTTGTGCTATAGCTTGAAGAAGAAATGGAAAATTACATGTGTGTAGGTGCACATATTGTATATGCACACACATGCCAGCATATGCATCATATCTCCCATAATACCTGGCAGAGTATTCCATATATGTTTTTGAATGAATTATGGTAGAAATTAAAATATAATGTGCATATTACATCTGTGCATTCAACATATATGTCCAGGAACATATAAATACTATTGCCTATTTTTAAGAATATTAATAACAACATTCATGATTGTTAGTGTTTCTCTAACTAACTATAGTAATAGAAACTAAGTGTATTTCCTCCAGACATTTACATCATTCAAAACAGGATATATAAAAAAACTTCCAAAAAAAAAAAAAGGAAAGAAGCAGGTTATCCAAAGTAAACTAAGACATAAATTACAAATGGAACAAAGGACATAGTATTGTTTGTCTTCACACAGAGCTGGGTTCATGGCAGTTAAGAATTTTAACTAATTGCAGGAACTTTATTCCTTCAGTTAGACTCCTTGTGCAACCAGGTCAAATGGTTGCTTATGTCCTACTTCAAAATCTTCCTTTTTAGGCAAATGGGGGATTTATTTTATCATTTGTCTTCCCTGATTTCTTCAAATGATAGTGATCAGCACCTTATAAGATCATCATAGAACTCTTCCTGAATTCTCCTTTGCTTTTATCTCAATCACACTGATATCATCATAATAATGGGTTTAGATTTCCTTCCTATTAGATTATACATTTCTTTTTTAAAAACAATATTTTATTTTCCCCCTATTACATGTAAAAACAATTTTTGACATTCAGTTTTTGAAATGTTGAGTTCCAAATTCCCTTTTTTGACCATTCCTCTTTCATTCTCTTCCTCACCTATTTCCTCCCTGAGAAAGCAAGCAATACAATATAATATTTTATGTACATAATCATGTAAAACAGTTTTACATATTAGTCATTTTGTGGAAGAGATCTCAAATGAAAAAGGAGGAGGAAATAGAGGAGGAACATAAAAATGAAATATAGTATGTTTCAGTTTGCATTAAAACTCCATCAGGTCTTTCTCAGAGGGCAGATGGCGTTTTTCATGAGTCTCTGGTACTGTCTTGGATGACTGCCTTACTGAGAAGAACTAGATCATACACAGTGGTTCATCGAGAAATATTATGATCACTGTATACAATGTTCTTCTGGTTCTGCTCACTTCACTTTGCATTAGTTCATGTAAATCTTTCCAAACTTTCTGGAATCATCTTGCTTGTCATTTCTTATTAGCAAAATAGTATTCCATAACTATCATATACCACAAGTTGTTCAGTCATTCCCTAATCAATTTCCAATTCTTTGCTAAAGTGGCTTGTTTCTAAGTACTGTCTTCCCAAACCCATATTTCCCTCTATCAGACCCCCTGCCCCCTCTCTTATCCCTTTCCTTTTTAACTTTCCTGTAAAGTAAAATATATTTCTATAGCCTAGTGTTGTTATTCCCTCTTTGAATCAAATGTGATAAGATTAAAATTCAACCATTGCCCACTACCCACTCCCATTTTCCTCTATAATATCCCTTTAGTATCTTTTTTATTTGAGATAATTTATCCCACTCAATGACTCTTTTCCCTCTTATCCCAGTGCAGGCTTTTTCCTCATCTCTTACTTTTTTGGTTATTTGTTTGTTTTTCAGGATAACATCCCATTATATTTAATTCACTCTTGTATCTTCTCTCTATGTTTATTCCTTCTAATTACCCTAATATTGATAAATGTCCTAAGAATTACAAGTATTATCTTCTCATGTAAGAATATAAATAGTTTAATCATAACTTATGATCTCTCTTTCCAGTTTATGCTTTTCTTGAATCTTTTATTTGGATGACAATTTTTCTCTGCACTTCTGTCTTTTCATTAGGAATGTTTGAAAGTTCTCAGTTACAGTAAATATCCCTTTTCCCCCTAAAGAATCATACTATTTTTTGCTGGGTATAAAATTCTTGGCTGTAATTCTTTCTTATTTGCCTGCCAGAATATCATATTCTAGGTCCTCTGGTACTTTTCAGTAGAAGCACCTATATTTTATATTATTCTGAACGTGTTTTCATGATATTAGATTTTTTTTCTTCCTGGCTACTCGTAGTATTTTCTTCTTAATATGGCACCTTTGGAGTTTGATTATAACATCCCTAGGATTTTATTTGGGATTATGTTTTTGGAGATTTTTTTTCTATGTAGTTTTTCTTTTGGGGAGGAGATTTTAATTTTAATTTTATTCTTTCAAATTCTATTTTACTTTCTCATTCTCAGATATCAGAGCAAATTTCCTTGATCTCTTCATTAAATATGATGTCCAGGTTCTTTTTTTTCAATCTCTTTTCCAGGTCAGTTGTTTTTCCAATGAGAAACTTCACATTTTCTTCTATTTTTTCATTCCTTTGATTTTGTTTGTTTCTTGATATCTCAGGGAGTCATCTTTTATTTTTCCAATTCTAATTTATAATGAATTATTTTTATTGAACTTTTATATATCCTTTTTTTCTATTTGGCAAACTCTACTTCTTAAAGAATTATTTTCCTTGGTAAATATTTTTATATCTTTTCCCATTTTTTGTGCTTCTTTTACAAAGGTCTTGACCTTTATTTCATGGTTTTCTTGCATAACTCTCATTTCTTTCCATGAATTTTAGAACTCTTATTTGAGTTTAAAGTTCTTTTTTTTAATCCCTTTAAGTAGTTCTTTTTTGGGCCTGATTAAAATTTGTATCTTTCTTTGAGGTTTCATTTATAGCCTTTTTTGGCATTGTTCTCTTCTTTATTTGTGCCATGACCCTCCCTATCACCATAATAACTTTCTATGGTTAGACTCTTTCCTTGGGGTTTTTGGTCATTTTTTTCAGTTTATTATATAACTTTTCACTATGTAATAAAGCTTAGCTGAATTTTTGTGTTTGAGAAGACACTGTCCCAAACTTCTTTTTGTGGGAATCAGGGTTTTGCTTCTAACTTGTGGGAGCCTCAGGGTCTAGTTTCTGGCTTACTCAGTGTGGGTCCTTGCTGCTTACTTGCCTAGTGCCGTAGCCTCACTGTTTGCTTGCCCAGACATTATTGTCTTTTACCAATTGTGGGTCCCTCTGCTGGTTTCCCATGATGTGGTACCTCACGGCTGACTTGCCTGGACAGTATTAGTGTGCATAGAGTTGAGACTGTGCTGCTATGGCAGAGTGGGGTCTCCCTGATAGTTTGCCTTGGAAGTGGAGCCCCATTGCTGGCTTGTCCTGAAGGTGGGAGCTCACTGCTGGCTTGCACATTTGGGGGGGCCTTGCTGGTTGCCTGCATTTGGAGCAGGGCTCAGCTATATGCCAATGTTCAGTTGAGGCCTCCCTGCTAATCTTCACTCTGCCCAGCTTGCTGCTGGTTTGTGACTTCTCCAATGAGGGTGGGCAGTAGGAGGGCCTCATCCTTCCCTCCTTGGGTGCCACCTGCCTTAACTCTGGCTCAGGCCTGGGCTTCCCTCTCATCCTGGGGAGACAAAATTTCTCCTGCTGATTCTCTGAGCTTTTCTGGGCAGAACTGTTTCACTGCTCCAAAATTTGGTAAGAGGGTTTGTTTTAATGTGATTTGGTGAAGGATTTGGAGGAAATCAGGCTAGTTTCCATCTTATTCCACCATCTTAACCTTGGAAGTTGAGTGTAAATTGATAAAATACAGGGTCCACATCATATCTTTATTTGTGTCCCAATATCTAGTGCACTGCTTTGCCCAAGGTAAACATTTGATAAATGGTAGATCTCATTGGTTCCATTGTGGGAAGTTTCTGTAAGATATAATGGCAAGAATGCTACATTTAAGAAGCCTGGCTTAAATTCCCAGATATGCAACTCACTACCTGTGTTACATTGGGCAAGGCAATCAACCAGTTCAGGACTTGAATTTATCCTTCATAAAATGAATATAAGGGGGCAACTGGGTAGCTCAGTGGAGTGAGAGTCAGGCCTAGAGACGGGAGGTCCTAGGTTCAAACCTGGCCTCAGCCACTTCCCAGCTGTGTGACCCTGGGCAAGTCACTTGACCCCCATTGCCCACTCTTACCAATCTTCCACCTATGAGACAATACACCGAAGTACAAGGGTTTAAAAAAAAAGTAAAAAAATAAAAATAAAAAAATAAAAATTAAGTTAAAAATAATTTGATTAATTAATTTTTTCAGTTACATTTAGAAACAATTTTTGACGATTGTTTTCTAATATTTTAGGATTCAGATTTTCTCCTTCCCTCTGACTTCCCCTCTCCCTCTCCCAAGGTGGTCAATAGTCTTGTTATTCCAGTGTTCTCATGCAATTCATATTTCCATATTGTTCATGCCATGATAGAAGACACTTATCATGCATACAATAAAATGCTCCTGAAGGAAATAAGGTGGAATGCACATTTCTTTACAAATAATACCTTAGTTGATCCTGACTGTCCTGAATTTCCTGGGTTAGAACCTTTATAAAATTTGTGTCCTAACTTATTGTTATTTAAACTTCTCATCTTCTGACAAATCGAAGGTTATTCTATTTAACAACCTAAAAGTGTTTTGAAAGAAAAACAAGGGATGCAGTGAGTTAATGGCCATTAAGATAATGTTAGGAAAGGAAAAAGGCAGAGGATGAGATGGAATGGATAATGTCACAGAACCAATAAGCATGAGCTTGGACAGACTTTGGGAATTGGTGGAGGATAGAAGGGTCCAGCCTGGTGTGTGGTCCATGGGGTCATAAGATTCAAACATAATTAAATTAATAAACAATAAAGATGTCAAGAATTGGAATTAGAGGACACAGGGAAAAGAGCAGGTCTTGGAGTCAAGAAGTCCTGAATTCAAGTCTTGTCTCACTTGGTTGTGTGGCCTTGGGCAAGTCACTGAACCTTAGTGCCCCCAGACAACTGTTTAAAATGATGATTTATAGAATAGTATCCAATCTGCATTGGTAGGAGTTTCCTCATAGGAACCTCTGTCTTTCACAGCTCTAGACTTCCTAGAACGATAGAGATAACAATATTTATACTATTTATTTCACAGGATTATTGTGGTATAAATATTTTGTAAACTTAAAAGTTCTCCATAAATAGGAATCATCAATATTTTATTTATACCACCTAGAAGCTACTTAACAAACAGTGAATAGTGGCTATGGGACTTCCAAAACTTCTTAAAGATGTCAAAATTTAGATTTGGCTTGGATGATATAGCTTGAGACATTGAAAAGTATGCTACATTAGCAGTTATAGTCAATAAACATTTATTGAGCACTTACTATGCAGGCAATGTACTCAGTGCTGGATCTGGGATCAAATCCTGCTTTTGCTATTTATTTGCTATGTGACATCACACTCATCACAGCTTCTGTGGATCTTATTTTTCCCATATTATACAATGAGAAAGTTAGAATAAATGACCTCTGAGATATCTTCAAGGTAAATTGATAATCTTGTTCAGAACTATAGCCAATAATTTTGGATCTTGAGACTTAGGGATACCTCAAAGCCCTTGAAGGATCGGTGGACAAGGGTGAGCACTAAGTGGGGAATTGTACAAGTATCATCAATAACTTCTAAATTTTGGCTTCTGGATGCAAAGGCCCAGTCACCTAACCCTAGTTAATAATCGGAACCTATGATTTGTCCAGCCACACACCTGCTAAGTGTAGGAATCAGGATTTGGAGGTAGGTCTCCTGTCTCGAAGTCCAAGTGGTCTTTCTTTTATTCTATGCTGCGTTTCTGAGATAAATACTTAGAAACACCTCCTTTACCCCTCCTTTTGATGTTGTTTAGCAGTTTTTAATCTGACTCTTCATGAATACCTTTTTTTTTTGCAAAGATACTAGAGTAGTTTACCCTTTCCTTATCCAGGTCATTTTACAAATGAGGAAACTGAGGCAAACAGGGTTAAGTGAGTTGCCCATGGACACATAGCTAGGAAGTGTCTGGGGCTGGATTTGAGCTCAGATCTCCCTGCCTCCAGGTCCGTCACTATCTCCTGTGCCATCTAGCTGCCGTTGCTCTCTCTACATGACCACTATGAATAATAACCTGGTGAAGTCGGATCACTTACTCAAATATGTTTTTAGTTTATAAAGGCAGCCCATAGCAAAACTGATTTCTTGGCCCTAAAAATATTTTTGTTGTTTTTGTCACATGGATAAGTGCCTTAAATTGTGTTTCTCCTTCCCCTTCCCCCAGAATATTTTTTTACAATTATAAAAAACTTTTTAAAGGCTCTGCGTGGCTTTAGACAGGTGATTCTGGCAAAATCTCTCTCTATCAGTCGCGATCCTGACATCTGGACTGCTACATTTCCCCAACAGATCTACCTTGATAAAACAGACCTTTGGGTGGCAATGACCTTAAAAATCTGAAGCTCTCTGTTCACAGCTGCTATTGCTTCAGGCTCTTATGCAATCAGAAAAACAGAAGGAAAGGAAAAAAATATATAAAAGGAAGTAGCTCAAATAGGACTATGGAAAAGTTTGAGAAAGAAATGGTCTAACCCAGTTGCATCAAACATAAACTTAAGAATATGATAGAATTTGAAGAGACAGGGGAAAGAAGGGAAAGACTATCTAAAATAACATTTATATAACAGGCTAAAGAAGAATCTTGACCTCAAGGAATTCCCCTTATTCCTGAGTTAGCTGCCTTGAACTGTGGAAAAGTGGGCCACAAAAAGAGAAATAATACTTTGCTGTGCATGGAAAAGAAATATTTGGTCTGTTATACTAGAGTAAGCTCTTTTCCTCCAGAGAATTTTAATGTGTACACTAACTGCATCTGGGGTATTTTGGGTAGCACTCAGGTCACTCCACTCTTGTATAGAAAAAATACAGAAAAAAAGACACTGGGTTTTTGGTACTCTGTAGTTTTGTATCCACTCAAAATCCTGGTTCATTAGTCTGCACTAATTACTAGTTAGCCAGAAGACATAATTAACTCTAAATAAAAGTTTTTTTTAAGTGAAATATCATAGTAAGAAAAATAGCAATAGTGTATTATTATTATTTTTTGCCCAACAATCTTGTGATACTCTCTTTCAAAATTACACGCATCTTTGGTGAGAGGACTGAACCAGTCCAGGAAGTACATGTGAAGGGGTACGTGCAGAGGGAACCTGTAAGGCATATGGATGGAGGAGGAAAACATAGAGAACATAGGACACTGTCATGGAATTGTATGCATGTGGGGAACACATGAGGTCTTTGCATTCACATTCAAGGGCATCTGAATGGGGCACATTTGTGACCAGGATGTCTATATGAAGAGAATCCCACACGGAGAGCATGTGTGGCCAAGGGATAACAGGGTAGCTGAGGCAGAAGACTCAGACCTCTGACACTGCAGAGTTGCTGATTTCTTCTGGGGCCAGGCCTGTATCCCAGTGGGCATGGCATATGTTCTCTGCTATGTATCACTGCATTTGTCTCGTGGATCCTTTCGTTGGTGATCTGTGACATTCTTCTGGCTCTGGCTTCAGCTAGAGTCCTTAGCCAAGGTGGTACCTTTTCTCCATAAGAGGTGTGGGCTCTGCCAGCTCACTTTTAACTTAGAACCCAGAGACTTTAGCCACAGCTCTTTTAGTAAAAGGGGCAGATTCTTTCACAGAGTCCTCAGACTAGGGAGAGCTTCACTTGTTTTTTTTCTTCATAAAGAGACGAATCAGTTAATTCCCAGAATGAGAGTTTTGAATGGTTTTTCCCTCCAGAAAGAGTCTTCCTCTCCAGTGGTCAACCTTTTTTGAAACTTGACAGTTGGCTAAGTAGAATCACTCCATCTGTCTTTGAACCTGCTTCCTCCTGATTACAGTACCATGAACAACATTTTAGGGCCAAGTCTCTATCTGACTCAGGACCAAGACATGCCCTTTAACCCTTATTTCATTGTAGCCTGAATTTTTTTGGCTTTTTGATGAATTATTATGGGTTACCCAGTCTTAGTTTCCACAGCTTTTCTCATTCTAGTTCCAAGATTCTTTGGGTTTCTCTGCAAATTAAAAGGAGGAGACAAGATGGAGACCAGAAGAGGCCAGTTAGAACCTCAGAGAAATTTTTCCTTCTTTGTTCCAAATTCCTGCATGTTGTGTCAATATATATGTATGTATATACATATATATATACATGCATACACACAATACATACTGTGTATATAGGCATAAATGCATGTATATGTATGTATAAATGCTATATAGGTATAATGCATGTATATATATAATATATATGTATATATACTATACTAGTATTGTTATGATGATAATAACAGATAATTTGGAGAAGCAGATAAATGTTTTCAGGGCCAAATATAGCTTTAAGTCAAGAGCCTTAGATTGACAGGTTACAGTGAGGAAAGGAGGGGGTAAAACACTCATGATTCTCAAATCCCTCCCCCTCTAACTGCTTCTGCTTCAGTTGGTAATGAAGACGGGAATAAGATTCTTCTGGTGAGTTTCTGTTATGGCTGAAACCCCAATAATGTTTCTTTCTTAAATTTATATTCCTCTCAGGTCAGTTAGAGGAGATATATAGAAATTATTTATCTAACTGTTGAGGACAGAGGAGATCTTAAACCGGCAGCCAACAGGATTCAATCTAGAAGTTCAGACTGAATTGTAAGTATCTTCCAAAT
>NC_058133.1:48666479-48682233 GCF_016433145.1 Gracilinanus agilis
AAGGAAGGAAGGAAGGAAGGAAGGAAGGAAGGAAGGAAGGAAGGAAGGAAGGAAGGAAGGAAGGACAAATGGAAAGAAAATACTCCATTGATGATTTTTACTTTCCAGATTTTCACATCCATTTTCAAATTCAGCAATCCCACAGGACACTCTTTATAAAAGAAAAAAAAAGTTGGACAAAATCAATGGACAAATAATCAATCACCAGATAGTCACCATTTTGTTCCCCTAGACCTCGACCTTTCCACCAAGATCAATATCTGTATTTTTTCTTTATTCAGTTGCCTTTAATTGTTAAATTGTCACTGTCCATTTGTCTATTGCCTTGATCAAGTTCATATATTTTTCCTCTACTCCAACTCCAATCATCTCAGATGCATCCTTCTGTTATGAGATAAATTAATAAGATTGGTTGAGATTAGTTATTTAGGATTTTGCAAGCATATTAGGGAAAACCTTTGCTGGAAGTCATGGACATGGAGAGGAGAGAGGAAGCAACAGACATTGCTGTTTTAAGAGGGGTTTGGAGCAGAAATGCAATCAGGAGTCCCTATTTGACCTGGGATCTTGGAGATTGGTGAAGGTTATAAAGGCTGAAGATATTATCCTGCAAGTCAATTCTGAGTAGGGGAGAGGCCTGTGTTCTGGTGGACAGTTTGCAGACATCTCTCACTACCTGGTTACTTCTGGATCTTTTGCTGTGGAGGAATTGGTTCCTGGTAGCCTGAAGACATCTCTGGATCAGTTCTGAGAGCCCCAAACTCAAGTCCTTTCCCTCAAGTCCTTAGCCAAGCTGTCAGCCTGGCAGAAGACCTGTTGGCTAAGGAACTTTCCCTTTTGACTCCAGTCCTAGCCAGTTAGACATAGTTTTACCTCACCCCCTGTCCTATCCTTTTCAAATTACAATTAAACTGTTTTCCCTGTTTGTTTTATTCATAACTTAAAGTTCTCTTCCAATCTTATTAATTTATCTCATAACACTTCCTAGATGACTGTAGCTAAAGGAAACTAAAGTGATTTTCTGTGCCTCTTAGGTTTGTCAGTGTGTAGACATATCTATTCACTCCAAATGACCTACATAAGTGGCTTTTGTACCAACAAAAAGGATTATTAATGGAAATAGGGTGCTTTATCCAACAGAAGGCATTCACTGAATACTGATTATAGACTTTTCACTCTTTGAGACTCTATGTCATTTCACTTCATTTTTCAAAATGACTCTATAAGGTAGTGTGATAATTTATCTCATGAGGAAAGTAGGGGTGAAAGAGACTAAATAACTTGACCAGGGTCATAATTTAATAATTGTCTTAGGTCAGATTCAAAGATAGGTCTTCTTAACTCAAAGTGGAGTTTCCTACATAAGATGATCCCTTATTTTAAATTACTATCCAATAAATTTCTGGAATAATGATAAATTAATCAATCAAACTAAGATGTAAAATAGAAAGTTCCTCAATTCAGAATCCTTGACCTCAAGGAGATTACACTTTAATAGAGAAAGATAATATAGAAAAGGGACATGAAACATTATGGGACTCCACATTTTTGACCCTATGATACTACACAAACAGAGGCACGATGCTGAGACTTGTAAAATAAGAAGCATAGATGGGATAGAAAGAGAAAGAAAGTTGTCTGGCCTGAACCCTTCCCTAAAATGTAGGAACTGGGAAAAACCCACCAATGAAGAAAGGGATTAGCATGACAGATTCCATATGAGAGTATCACAAGGGAAGAGGGGAACTCCAGGCGGGGAGGCCCTACAAGTTGAATGAAGTTTCTAAGTATAACTGTAATTGAGGCATGATATTGAAATCTAGAAAGTCAGAAGCAGAGCTAGGACAGTAATAAAGCTTGGGCAGCTGAGGCCCCTCCCCTAAAAGAGAAAAAGGAAGGGAGAAGGAGGCTTACATGATGGAGAGATTTTCCACAATGAGTAATCCACGGGGACTTATAGATGTGCTTCACTGAGAATGTTTTCTCCTCTGAGATTATCTCTTATCTATTCTATATGTATATTACCTATACTTAAGTTATTTATATTGTCTCTTCCATTATAATGTGAACTTTAGGACTTTTGAGGGCTGTTTTTTTCCTTTCTTTGGATCCCCAGCACTTAGTGTAGTGTCAACCATAGTGATACATCCTTAATTAATGAAATTAATGATTGTTGCCTCACTGGGAGTTAAGAACCTTGTGCTTCTATTTCTGTTTCTGTCTCTGATATATGTGTGAAATGTACTTCTCATAGAACTTTTTTTCAGTTTTGTTTGGTCTGGTTTAAACTATTTGATGTTGATACAGGGGATAGAGTACTGGATTTGAAGTCAGAAGGAACTGAGTTCAAATTATAGCTCAGATACTAATTTAAAGCCTTTGGGTATGTCTTTTGGTCTCTGCCACAATTTCCTGTGGAGAAGGAGGTAGTATTGGCATTGGTGGTAATAGTGGTAGTAGTGGGAGTGGCATTCGTAGTATTAGTAGTAGTAATGATGGTAGGGGTAGTAGTAGGTGGTACTAGTGGTAGTTGTTGTAGGTTGTGGGAGTAGTGGAAGTAGTAGAAGCAATGGTATTGGTAATAGAAATAATAGTAATAGTAGTAGTTGGTAGTAGTAGTTGTGGTTGTGATAGCAGTAGGAGGAGTAATAGTTGTGGTTTGTTCATTTTAGAAGACCATTAATATCACCAGATGATGTCTTGACTTGTGCATGAACTGTATTTATGTGAGGTAGAGTTGTAAAGTCATCAGCCTTACTCTTTCTTACAGTCACTGTAATTCAGTGGGAAGACAAAAGTCTGAATGACTGGCAATGGCCCAAGATGAAGTGGGTGACTTTAGTGTCTTCAAAGTCTAAAGAAGCTATAGGGGCTCCACAACACCAGCTTTAGCTTTCTTCATGACCATTGAAACAAATTGTTCTCATCTACCCATTCCACCAGAAGTCTTCACATGCCTGAGGTAGACATTCCCCTAACTCACAATGTTTGAAGTCGATTAGTTACCCTCAATCTAGTTTAGTCCATCTGCTAAGATGGTTTTTATCATGATGTGGCCACTGGGCATGATATATAGCTTCTTAGAGACATTGTTGAGACTTGGGTGATTGGTAGACATTAAAAGTGGATAAGAAGCCCTGAAAGAGGTTTGAGAAACCTTCACACCAAAGATGCTAGTCCTCTTAGAACACCTATACACTGTAGTGGAGGTGGTGGAGATGGTGGTAATGGTGGTGGTAGTAGTAGTAGTAGTAGTAGTAGTAGTAGTAGTAGTAGTAGTAGTAGTAGTAGTAATAGTAGTAGTAGTAGTAGTAGTAGTAGTAGTAGTAGTAGTAGTAGTAGTAGTAGTAGTAGTAAGTAGTAGTAATAGTAGTAGTAGTAGTAGTTGTAGTAGTAGTAATAGTAGTAGTAGTAAGTAGTAGTAATAGTAGTAGTAGTAGTAGTAGTAGTAGTAGTAGTAGTAGTAGTAGTAGTAGTAGTAGTAGTAGTAGTAATAGTTTATAGTTTATCTCTTATTAGGTCTAAAGCTGCCAAATGTAAAGAGGAAATCTAAAATTTGTGCACTTTTTAATAAGCTTGCTTAATAGCATTAACTAATAAACATGCTACGTTGTTCTGAAAGTCCTCAGTTTTCTTTCATAATGTAACTGTAATGAGTTCAGGTGACTAGAATCTTGTCCTAGAATTATCATGATGAATCTATGGCATGAGTGCCAGAGGGGTCACTCAGAGCCCCCTGGGAACCATGGTCTCTTAACAGAGTTTGCTAGAGTTGATTACTAAAAAGCTAGAGGAACTTGGGGCTGGGCTGCTCCCTTCCCCTCTCCACCCAAGCCTGAGAACATTTCTCACATCACCAGCCCCCTACCTTCACTGCCGCAGGTCAACAAAATTTAGAATTCCCTGAAAGCACTTATACTGGCAAGGAGAACAAGAAAAGAAAAAAGAAACCTGAATTTAGCATTTGGTAGGAACCACATTGGTTAAGATAGAAGGTTACTAGATGACTTTCCTTTTCCCCTGGCTCTGGTAAGTTTCCTCATAGGTCATCCTTTCCTGATCCATCCATCCAACCAGATGTTTGTGCCAGAATGAAAATACTAGTCACAACTCTTCTTTGTAGAGAATTTGCAGTCTTTAATCATGAAGAAAATACAAAGCTGCATTGATTATTTCACAATTTTTATATGAAATGTTATGATAATTTTGATATATTTTCTGCAGTTTCAATAATTGGGCTTTGTTTACTGTGTGAATTATCCATGAGTGGCATGTAGAAAACATCTGTGATTCTGTGAAATAAGACCCTATCCCTGTCCTCAAGGAACATGTAATTAAGTGGAGATTAACAAATGAATTTCTAGTGAGAGCTTTACATTTTCCAATATATCCTTTCCTGTTTCCATTCCCAGTGAGCCAGTCCTTAGAAAAAAAAAAAATTAAAAAGAGGGCAGGGGACAGTTTAGCAGAACTAAATAACCCTCTGATAAAATCTGACATTCATACCCATATGCTTCCACCTCTGCAAAACAGGAAATCCCTTTAGAGAGGGGGAGTAGAGGGGGTAATGCAATAGTTATTGTTATTGATAATCACACTTGGAGATATACATTAATCATAAAAGAACAAGAGGAAATGTATTTAAAATGAAAGGAGAACTGAGTTTCCTAGTAGAAAAGGTTTGCCTTAATCTAGGTGAGCAAGGTAGGTTTTGACTTTGTGAGAGTTGTCTTAGAGAGTACGATAGATGGAAAATATCAGAGAACCATTACAAAAATGGTATCAAAATGCAATCTTGAAAAACAAAAATAATTTAACAAATAATAAAAATAATTTTAAAAAAGAAAGCATGATAGAAAACTGGATATGAAGGAAAGGGTCAGTTTCATAGACATGAGATAGAAGCCCATGATACAGAGAGAGAGAGAGAGAGAGAGAGAAACAGAGAGAGAGAGAGATGGAATGCATCTAAGGAGATTGGCACATAATAACTGGTAATTAGGCAATTTGAAAAGTGAGTGAAATACTTCTTAAATTAAAAAAAAGCTCTACAAAGTCAAATTATTTCCATCTAACAATTTAAAACATTTTTAAAAATCTTTCTGTCAGTTGTCACTAACCCTATTTTCTCATCTGTGCAGTGAGAAGAGGTTAGAAGTTATTCCAGTCCTAACCCTATTATCCTAAAATTCCATAAGCCCTGAATTGTCAAATCACTTCCAAGTGGAAAGTCCCATTTCTATAACAATCTTCACTACATTGGGCAATCTTACTGAAGTGAGTTTATTCTGAAACTCAGAATCTTTTTGGATAACTATTGAGGTAAATCAAAGAAGACTAGCTCTTGAGGGTCAACTGGCATTTGCCTAATTCTTGGAGGCAGCTCTTGTTGGTTTTTCAAGTTAAACAAAAACTGGTTCAATATTTTTTCCCAGTCACAGTCACCTCATTAACAAGGTTCTTGGCTCCTTCTTCTTTCACAGGGTTTGCTGCTTATGTGGTGGTTTCTACTAATAACAATTGGTCAATAATAGAAGTAGAAGTTCCTGTGCCATCTGTTCCCTCTTAAGCTCAAATTTGGGAGAATCTAGTGTTGAGGAAGAAAAAGTATTCGTTGCAGTGAACAAGATGGAGAGAATGAAGGCCTTTTTCATCATGATGCAAAATGAGATAAGTAAAAAAGAAAATGAAGAAAAGTGATCTTCTGTAATCCTTTTATTTATTTTATTTTATTTGGAGATGTGAACACAAGGGCAAAAAATTCCCAAAGCTAAAGAACTAGTTTGGGGAAAGCTAAGTTGTTGAGTGGATTGAGAACCACTCCTAGAGTTGGAGTTGGTTCAAATTTGGTCTCAAATACTACGTAAATTGTATGACTTTGGGCAAGTCATTTAACCCTAAATTGCCCATTCCTTACACTTCTTCTGCCTTGGAACTAAGCCTTAGAATTGATTCTAAAATGAAGATAAAGTTACATCAAAACAAAACAAAGAAAAACAAAACCCTACTGAGAATCTGAGTTGTGATTTCAATGTAGCCTCCATCTTCAAAGTGACTGCTACTGCTACAAAACCATACTATTCATGAATCCTTTGTTAATGTCAAAATGCTTGTCTTTTATATTTACTATAATATCAAAAATCTGTTGATCAGTCAGTGAGTCCACAAAAGTTTACTCCCATCTCATGCAAATTATTACTGCTTTATTCTTTGAACTCACTTCAAGTTATTTGGGGGAAGGGGGAATTATCACATCTTATAGCTAAGGTCCCCCAAACTTAGGTGGTCCAAAATCAAAAACAAAAACAGGACAAAACAAGACAAAACAAAATATAAATATGCAATACATTCCTGGATCTGAGACCAAAAGACTTTTTAAGTTGATAGGCAGGATCTATACTTCACTAACATAGACTTTGAGCAATCAAAGACCAAGAAGAGGCATCAAAGTAGAATATTGTCTAAGGTGCACATAATAGATATTTCATAAATCCTTGTTTAATTGGAGTGAATTGAAAAAGGGGAGTTAGAGAACTACTGTCCAGAGAGCTAAGAGGAGAACAAGGAGAACCCATGATCTTGGAAGCTAAGGAGGAGAATAGACCCATTGCATGAAATGCTTCAAAGGATGAGGAGAAAGAGTATTTAGGAAAGGCCATATGGGTTTTCATCATTAAGTTATTATGTCCTTTTAGGTATCAGTTTCAGTGGTATTGGAGTAGGGATTGTCAATTAGCAAAGATTTGCAAAGATTACAAGATTGAGTAGTATAGGTATTAAAAATTAATGGTTTGACTAAAATATATGAAAACTATAAATAATAATGGTGGTCACCTATTCAAAGTATTATTGCTTCAAGTCAAAATGAACTTTCATAGCTTTTATTTACAAAAAAGGTGGAAAGAGTGAAAGTAGAGAAATACAAAAGGGTAGAGAAGACATTAGCCTATCTAACTAAATATTGCTCTGGTGCTGGACTCCACCAAGACTTGTTTACCTTCAATCAGAATTAGACTCTCTCCAGAAGACAGGAAAGGAAAGCCAGCTATCTACTCACCCTCCAAGTTCCCTCCAAGAGGCAGGTCAAGATGATGACTAGAACCGAAGGTAACTGAAGGTAACTCCTGAGACCAACTTTCTTCTTTGAGCCAACCTTCTTCTTGAAGCTGACTTTCTTCTTGAAGCCAAGCTTCTCTTGGATCTGACCTCCCAAGCCCCAGAAATTCAGGGCCTTTTGTAGTGTCTTCATGTGCCTTCCCTTTTTCACAAGGGCCAATCACAGCATAAAAATTGCCCCTCATTGCCCAGTGGGGGCAGTGTCTGTGGGATCCACTTCTCACTTTCTGGAGGTATGAATTCTCATCAAAAGGGTTCACAGATGCCTGGCTGATTGAGTTTCTGAGGGTATGAATTCTCTAAGTGGTTTGTGAGCTCTTACACCTAATTCAAGTTTGTGTTGATTCAGTCAAAAGGTAGACAAAGGAGAGTTAATCTTGTCTTCACAGTCTAGTAAGGTACTTAGTAGGGATACCTAAGCTATTGTTAACAAAAGTGTTAACTTCAACTAGGCAAAGAGAATAAAGAATTCCCTTTTTACAAGTGTAAACTCTGAATAGACAAAGAGAACAAAGTTTTTCACAGTAGATACTGAGGAAATTGAATATATATTTGTAGGTTCCTTGTTGGAGATGTTTAACAGTGAAAAGGAGGAGAGGGAGGAGGCAATAGTAATCTGGGCTCACTGGGAGAAATTAGAAAAGACTGTCTATAATAATGTGCTAATTGTTGAGTCTGTACAATAATCACATCAGGATTTAATGCAGCTGAAAATCCCAGATGGTTCATGCTCTTGCATAGTCAGTGGAAAAGATGACAGACTTAGTATCACAGAGACTTGGGTGTGAATCTTGTCCTAAACCTAACTTGATGTCTACTCCTAGCCAAGACTCAACATTTCTGAGCTTCAGTTTCTCATCAGGAAAATGAGGATAACAGTATCACTTCCCCCACAAAGCTGTTAAAATCATCAAATAGGAGAATGTATGGGAAAAAAGCTTTTCAAACTTTAAAGCATTATATAAATGTCAAAGCTATTTTGAATGTTAAAGATTCACTAAAAAGTCAGGGAATTTCTACAATATGCCCAAAAATGGGAAAGGGAAGATTGACTCATGAACTTGTGTGTGTGTGTGTGTGTGTGTGTATTTATCCTGAGGCCAGTAACAAGGTTGACATCATCACCTTATCCCTTTTCTTCATTTTGAAGTGTGATGTAATTAATCAATTAATGATCAATCCATAATAATGAATGCATTGATAATACCTGTATAACCCAGATCGAATTATTTCCCAGCTTCAGGAAGGAGTGAGGGAAGGGAGGAATGGACATAATTTGGATAATATAATTTCAGTAAACTTATGCTGAAATTTTTTATTACATGAAATTGGTAAAAAATAAATTAGCTATGCTTTAAACTAATAATTAATATTTATAATGTGATAAGTGAGTGCCAAGGTTTTTTTGTTTGTTTGTTTTGGGCCAGAGTAAAAACAGGTCCTAACTTTGAGAGGCTCATCTTCGGATGAAGGGAGAAAATATAAATGACTTGGTATAAACTAAATACATACAAAGCAGCTGGTAGGGAGTGGACCTTACAATATGGGGCAGTTCTTCAGGACATCTAGGTTCTATTCTCATATCTGTCACTTGTCAGATTCTTGATCTTAGTCAAATGATATACCCTCTCTAGGCCTCATAAATTAACTCACAGGTTACCTTTTCCTTGTTTACCTCACAGAATTATTCTAAGAATGCATAGAAAAGCCTTTGGAAAACTGGGAAGTTCTTTGTAGATGTCAGGGATCAAATTCCCCCACCCAACTCCAAACTAGCCTCTGATGGTAAGTTAGGTAGAAGCCTTTAAAGATTGGATGGGAGTGAATCCAGTTTAGGCACTGCTTCTCATCTTCAGGCCCTGACACTGAGCCTTTCTTCATAAGTCAATGAAGCGGTCAAGTTTCCCATAGACCTGCCACCATTCCAAGGCTTCCCCAGAGAAGGCAGCTTGGGGTTCGTGTGGTCTCTTTCTAAATTCATTTACCAAGGAATGATACTCAGAAGCCTTTCCCTCCTTGGCTATGCCAGAAACACAGTCTGTTCTTTATAAGTGCTGGAGTCTCCATACTCTGCATGCATTGACCCTGGATTTCATCTCGAAATGAGGGACTTGGAAATGAACTTGGCTCCTTTGCCCATTCTACTTAACATTCAGCACACTTCACCTGGGACTTGGACTCTGTTTTAAAATGCTACAAATTCAAGTATTTAATGAGCAGATTAGTCATGGTTCTTAAGACCTCTTTGGGTGTGATGATGCATAGTCATTCTCATATCAGTAACTGAGTTGTTTCTAAAGGAAGCCCTGAAGCCTAGGATGATTAGAATAGCTTCGGCAGCATTGAAGGCAAGCCATCAGGCTCTCTGGCAAAACAAGGAGAGAAGAGCAGGAGCAAATTTGGATAGAGAGTTTTGAAGTCATAAGGAATGGTGCTAACTATTGCTAATTTGAATCTTGCCAATTTTGCAGGCCAAATTGATTTTTTAAAATACCTTTACCTTCTGTATTAGAATTGATATGATGTATTGGTTCTAAGGCAGAAGAACAGTAAGTGCTGGGAAATTGGGTTTCTGGGACTTACTTAGGGTCACACAGCTTGGAAATGTCTTTGTCCTGCTTTGAACCGAAGACCTCCCTTCTTGGGGTCTGGCCCTCTATCCACTGAGACACCCTGATACTTCTAAGCCAAATAGAATTTAGAGGACTTTTAATATATAAAAATATTTTTCTTTAAATGAGAAGTAGCATGAACTAGAGGAACAAGTCAACGACATGTCTGTATAAGTCTAGCCTCTGATACAGTGACCGTATGACCACAGGCAAATCATTTGTCTTAGGAAAACCCTCTGATTAATAATAATCATAATCATGATAATAAAGAGTTGCCAGTCTGCATTAATGGAGTAAGTATTCACATTGGTCATTCCCCACACAGATAAAATTACAGGTCTGGACAAAATAAGTAAGTTATTTCATCAATTCTCAAAATTTCTCCACTAAGAAACCAAATAATATTAATCTTATTGAGGAATATAGCTCTATGATACAACATCTTATCTAGAAGACAGTAAGAGAGAATATTCATTTCTTCAATATACAGGAGAAGTTGTCCTCTGAGAATTCACTGAATTTTAGAGTTTGACTATCTAGCTCAACCTATGAGTCAGAAAGAATTCCCTTTAACTTAACAAATAATTATATTGCCTCGTTCAAAGACCTTCAAAGAGGTGGAAGGTACAACTCCTTAAGGTAGTCTATTCTACTTACCAAAAACTTTTAAAACTAGGACATTTGTTATCTCCTGAAATTGAGCCCAACTTCAGGTTGTTTTTTTGTTTTGTTTTGTTTTTGTCTTTGACTAACTGCTCTCCTGTTCTCTGGAGCCAAGCAGAATGTCTTTGGGAGGCCAAGGCAGAAGGCTTATGAAAGGATTTGTTTAGAGCCATGGGAGGACAGATAGGGTAGTCAGATGGAAAGATATTAATAAAAAGAGGAAAGAAATAAACATTTATTAAGTGTTTACTATGTACAAAGCACTGTACTGAGATCTTTACAAGCATTATCTCATTTGATCTTCACAACAACCCTGGGAAGAGATGTTATTTTTATCCCATCTTATAGTTAAAGAAAATGAGGCAAATAGGGGTCAAAAGACTCAGGGTCACACAAGTAATAAATAGCTGAGACTAAATTCAAAATTAGATCTTGATTCCAGTCCCAGCACTCTATCCACTATGATACCTAGAGAGAGAAGAGACAGTTTTAGTTAGATAAGTAAACAATCACCATCACATTGACCACATTCTCTCTTTAGACTTTGATGGGAACAGCCTAGAACAAGATGCCTCAGTAATAAAGTTCTTACCCAGAATATAACTTTCAACCACTGTCTTCTTGCCTTCATTAGAGCCTTTCTTTCTTTTGTCAGCTTAAGTCAGAACACAAAGATATATAGCAAACAAAAATCATAATAATGGCAGCCGAGACTTTGGGAACATAATAATGGTCATCATGAACTTGAGAGCATTCCAAAAGGTGAGGTGGGAAGGGGGAATGAATACAATTTTAAAAATAGACCCTAGTTATCAGAAGGCCTATTAGAAGCTCTCTGCCCTTCTTCTCTCCCTCCTTCTCTCCACACCAGCCTTTGCAGTCCTCACAGATGTTTTCTCTCTGACTTTCATCCTTGCTTCCCTCCATGACCCTTCCCCTCATAATGATTTTGTTTTTAACTTTGCTTGACTTTTGGGCTCAGTCTTCTGACTTGGCTGTAACTTATACCATATCACTATCCACAGAGCACCTACATGAAGATTATTGCTTTCTACTGGCATCTGAGAACCACCTTGTCTCCTGACCGTGACAGCTACCACTCCCTATTGTGTGTTTGGAAGAGGGAGAGAGGAAGGTCAGAGGCTCCTACGCAGGAACATTTGTGCCAGGGCCCATTTTCCTTCAGCAACTCCCCTAGCTTTGCCTAGGATTTTTTTTTCTTTGCTGGCAAGATAGAATTACTTATGATTTCCACAAAAACAAGCCTTTGACTTAGTATATCCCTAGTCGATAAAAAAACAAAAAAAATAAAAAATAAAAACATCCGAGCAGGAATCCCAGATGCTATCAAATAGGGGAAACAATGCCTAACTCATTGGATATGGAGTCACGAAGACGAGTTCTGATCTGGTTTCTGTGACCCTCAGTTTCCTCATCTGGTTAATGGCAATAACAAAAGTTATTTTTTGTTACAAACTCCAAATGAGATATACTTTGCAAATACGAAAGATTTAGACCTGGAACAATCCTTAGATACAATCTAGCCCAACATTGTCATTTTAAAGATAAGAAAATAACTAGCCTATTGTCACATGGGTAGAACATGTCCAAGTTATCATCTGAAAATGGGTTTTCTGACCCCAAATGCAGTATTCTTTCCATTGCTTCTTTCTGAATATCTCTGTGAGGGGTCCAAAAATGGCTCCTCAGTGTAAACATTTTCTTTGTGTTTTTAGATTCAGGGCAATAAATTGGCCCAGATCCATACATAATGTGACACTGGATGGACACCTTGAATATCATATAACCATGAAGGGAAGAAAAAAAGGGATTTCCATTGGGTGAAGGGCCTGCTTCTCATTCCAATAATTAGCACCTGATTCAAATTTAAACAGGATTCTCAATTCAGGGCCAGCATATGCCAAAACTAGATTATCTGGCTCCATATGGGCTCTGGAATGGGGCAGCTTTTGGGCTGAGGTTTTCATTAGTCAAATAAAAGCCAGAGGATTTCATTTCACTTCAAAGGTAACAAGGGGCCCAGGAGTAACACATCCTGTGACACTGAAAGGTAAGGACATTATTAATAGCTGTGATATACCATAGTCAGGGACCAGAATTCAGAATGCTCACAAGTAGATTCCTGAAGGTTTAGTGGAGGCACAGAGACTGTGCCAATGGCGGTTTTAAATTTGAGGGTCAATGTAGCTAATCCCCAATCTCCTGATAGGCTTTGAACCAAACTACAACTACCGCCACTGAGCCAGCATAAAGTCAGCCCACAACTGGAATGCCCTGTAAATGACAGGAAGTTAAAGGCTTATAACTCAGAAATTTTCTCTGGCATGTGAGCAGAGTGGAAAAGTGATGTCATAACCTTGACAGGAGCACATAATACTATTATTATTTTATTATTTAATAAGCATTTATCTCCATTCCATAACCCACCCTACCCCTACTAACCACTCAAAAAAAACTCAAGAAAAAAAATAAAAATTCTTGTTACAAATGATAATAATAGCTAACATTTACATAGCATTTTAAAATCTACAACTTGCTTTACAGATATCATCTCATTTTATCCTTACAACAAGCCTGGGTGGTAGTTGCTCTCATTATCCCCATTTTACAGGTGAAAACAAAAAAAAAAAGCAACTGAGACAGATAGAGGTTAAATGATTGGCCCTGGGCCACACACAACTAAATGTCTAAGGCTGAATTTGAATTCAGCTCTTCCTGATCCAAATCTATCTCTCTATCCTCCATGCCACATACCTGCCTCAATTATGATTAAGCAAGCAAAAAAAAGACTTCTTGTCACACTCAGAAAGGCAGGTTTCGTTCTGCACCTTGAATCTACCACCTCTTTGTTCAGAGATGGGGAACCTACATCCTCAGGGGTATTCTGGAATAATAATTGATAAAGGCATTGAACAGAGTTCTCTAGTCTCTCAAAGTGTTTTTCAGTGCTATTATGGCATAAATTTGGATTAAAGCTTTTATAATGTTTATCCAGAGAAAGAAAGGAAGGCAGGGACAAAGGAAAGAAAGATGGAAGGAAGAGGAAGAGAGAGATAGAGATGAGGAGAGGAAGGGGAAAGAAGGAAAAGAATATCAATACATTTTAAAAGATAAAAGAAAGCAAAAAATGGTTACTGCTTCATTAAAATTAAAATACACTAAAATAAAATATAACAGAAATTCTTGCTTTTATATATCTTATTTTGTTCTTTTTATTTTGAAACATTTACATTTATTGATGATTTAAGTTCATGACATAAAAAACATTTTTGAAGCAAAGTACTTTTAACCTATAAAATTTTAAATAAACATAAGCTATTCTTATCATATAATAGTCATGATTTGACCCTCAGTATTTTAGAATGCCATGAATACATACAATTATACCTCAGTGTAGAATTTTACTGTCCTTGCAGTTCTCGCCGGATAAGGTTGAATGGTATCTGTACTCTCTCTGAAATATGGTTGACGCTCAGGTATCAGCAAGAAAGCTTCATATTTCTTGGAGACAAAAGGGAATAAGAGGGTCTCTATCAATGCATCTTATCAGTCTCCCATATGAGGGACCTAAGCCATACACAAAGGATAAATTCTCCAGTCAGAGGTCAAGGGCAAGATAAAACTAATATAACTTGGATAACTTTGATGGATCTGAAATGTTATCAATGTGGATACTCTCCAACTCTCTCTGTAAGCTTGTCCATACCTGCCTATTCTTTTGTGACTGTTGCTTATGGACACACAAAATTTTCTACAGGAGTGTAGATCTCTTTTCATTGCATGGGTATTAAGCAAACACATGATCTGTCCTTTGATTTTTAACCTCACTCTCATTAGAAAACTGGTCCATTGTCTTCACCTCTCTCCCTTTGCAGATTTAACATCTTTCTGATGAAATATTTAATTTATGAGCAAATGAGCATGAGCAAATCCTGTCTTTGAATGGATTTCATCTACCATGTGTCCTTCCATTTAATTTCTTATGATCCTCAACTTGAAATTGTTGCTTTTAGCTATGTAGTATCGTTAAAAGATTATTTTAAAATCAGACCTGAGATTTCATCATCTTAAGGAACTGCAGATGAGGTCTCTCTACCATTAGTTTTTATAAGATTCATAGGCTTACAGGTTTCCCTGGGGCACTGAGATGAAATAATTTGCCTAGGATGACATAGTATATGTCAATAGTGAGCCTTGAACCCATATCTTTCTTGCCTTGAGATCTCGCCATTCCATATGCTGTAATGCTTAGGGGCAGTTTGGTTCAGTGGATAGAGTGTAGTTCCTGGCATCAAGAAGATGATGAGCCCAAATCCAGCCTCAGACACTTACCAGCCATGTTATCCTGGGCAGTCACTTAACCCTCTTTTTCTGAGTTTCCTCGTCTATAAAATGAACTGGAAAAGGAAACAGCAAACCACTCTTGTAGCTTTGCTAAGAAAATTCCAAAAAGGGTCACAAAGAATCAGATAAAAATGAAAAATGACTGAACAAAATGAAGCTTCTTTTGGAGAAAATATTGGTATTAAAAGAGTGTTTTATTTCTGGGAGAGCAGTGGCAAAGAGAGTCATCAGTTGTTCAAAGACTATGTCAGTGGAGTGTAAACTCTGGATAGATCTATCATTCTAGGACTTCAATTCAAGCTAAGACACATAAAAAGCTCATTCCCAATAAGCTGACCACTTGGTGACGGATTCTTCGACCATAGCAAGAAAATGAATATAAACACCTTTATATTTAATGATGGGAAATGATACCTTGGAGTAAGTACAAGTCAGTATCAGGACCATCACTTTAATTTCATGGAATGAGGTCTTAACAGAAAAACATGATTAGTTAATTCTGTCAAAGAATGAGATAACAAATGTTAAGAAGCAGGTCAGAACATAAGATCACAGCTTCCAAGCTGAAAGAAACCTTAGAGAATATCAAATTCCATCCCTTCCTTTTCTAGATGAGAGAATAGTGGCCCCATAGGGTTATAAACTTAATATTGGAAGAGATTTTAAAGGCAACCTTCTACCACAATCTCATTTTATAGATGAGGAAACTGAGGTCAACAATGTCATGTGTTATGTAACTTGTCAGAGTCTACCCAGATGGATCAAGTTTTTGAGTCCAAATCCAGTGGTCTTTCTACTAGTTGTTGTTCCATGTTTTGGTTGTTGTTTTTTTTTTTAATAAACTTAATGTTTTCCTTAATTATGTGGTGCTTGGAAAAAAACAGTATTCTCATATGTGAAAGATAACATAGTACTTGTCTGAGAGGTTTAGATTTCATTATTTTAGTTTTATTCCATTGTGAGGGAGGGCTATAACTGAATATGTGTGTGTGTTTAAG
>NC_058133.1:48683341-48709227 GCF_016433145.1 Gracilinanus agilis
CAAGATAAAACTAATATAACTTGGATAACTTTGATGGATCTGAAATGTTATCAATGTGGATACTCTCCAACTCTCTCTGTAAGCTTGTCCATACCTGCCTATTCTTTTGTGACTGTTGCTTATGGACACACAAAATTTTCTACAGGAGTGTAGATCTCTTTTCATTGCATGGGTATTAAGCAAACACATGATCTGTCCTTTGATTTTTAACCTCACTCTCATTAGAAAACTGGTCCATTGTCTTCACCTCTCTCCCTTTGCAGATTTAACATCTTTCTGATGAAATATTTAATTTATGAGCAAATGAGCATGAGCAAATCCTGTCTTTGAATGGATTTCATCTACCATGTGTCCTTCCATTTAATTTCTTATGATCCTCAACTTGAAATTGTTGCTTTTAGCTATGTAGTATCGTTAAAAGATTATTTTAAAATCAGACCTGAGATTTCATCATCTTAAGGAACTGCAGATGAGGTCTCTCTACCATTAGTTTTTATAAGATTCATAGGCTTACAGGTTTCCCTGGGGCACTGAGATGAAATAATTTGCCTAGGATGACATAGTATATGTCAATAGTGAGCCTTGAACCCATATCTTTCTTGCCTTGAGATCTCGCCATTCCATATGCTGTAATGCTTAGGGGCAGTTTGGTTCAGTGGATAGAGTGTAGTTCCTGGCATCAAGAAGATGATGAGCCCAAATCCAGCCTCAGACACTTACCAGCCATGTTATCCTGGGCAGTCACTTAACCCTCTTTTTCTGAGTTTCCTCGTCTATAAAATGAACTGGAAAAGGAAACAGCAAACCACTCTTGTAGCTTTGCTAAGAAAATTCCAAAAAGGGTCACAAAGAATCAGATAAAAATGAAAAATGACTGAACAAAATGAAGCTTCTTTTGGAGAAAATATTGGTATTAAAAGAGTGTTTTATTTCTGGGAGAGCAGTGGCAAAGAGAGTCATCAGTTGTTCAAAGACTATGTCAGTGGAGTGTAAACTCTGGATAGATCTATCATTCTAGGACTTCAATTCAAGCTAAGACACATAAAAAGCTCATTCCCAATAAGCTGACCACTTGGTGACGGATTCTTCGACCATAGCAAGAAAATGAATATAAACACCTTTATATTTAATGATGGGAAATGATACCTTGGAGTAAGTACAAGTCAGTATCAGGACCATCACTTTAATTTCATGGAATGAGGTCTTAACAGAAAAACATGATTAGTTAATTCTGTCAAAGAATGAGATAACAAATGTTAAGAAGCAGGTCAGAACATAAGATCACAGCTTCCAAGCTGAAAGAAACCTTAGAGAATATCAAATTCCATCCCTTCCTTTTCTAGATGAGAGAATAGTGGCCCCATAGGGTTATAAACTTAATATTGGAAGAGATTTTAAAGGCAACCTTCTACCACAATCTCATTTTATAGATGAGGAAACTGAGGTCAACAATGTCATGTGTTATGTAACTTGTCAGAGTCTACCCAGATGGATCAAGTTTTTGAGTCCAAATCCAGTGGTCTTTCTACTAGTTGTTGTTCCATGTTTTGGTTGTTGTTTTTTTTTTTAATAAACTTAATGTTTTCCTTAATTATGTGGTGCTTGGAAAAAAACAGTATTCTCATATGTGAAAGATAACATAGTACTTGTCTGAGAGGTTTAGATTTCATTATTTTAGTTTTATTCCATTGTGAGGGAGGGCTATAACTGAATATGTGTGTGTGTTTAAGGTGGAAATATATATATATATATATATACATATATATATATGGAGAGAGAGACAGAAAGATGGGAAGAATCAGAGAGACAGAGACAAAGATAGAGACAGAGACAGAGGAGAGGAGGAGAAGGAGAAGGAGAGAGAGAGAGAGAGAGAGAGAGAGAGAGAGAGAGAGAGAGAGAGAGAGAGAGAGAGAGAGAGAGAAACTAAAACCTTAGAACTCTAGCTTGGTCCATCTGTCCCAAAGGAAGCATGTACATAATCTGTCTACTGAAAGTCAATGACAATATGAACTGGTGATTAGTCCATTGGAATGGTCTTAAGATTTCTCTAAGTTCTTTTACTGATCTATTTATAGAAACTGACTTTTATTATGAATTAATCATTCCACTTGTGTCTAAGGAGAGTATAATCCCACCATTGTTCCAATGTAGGAAAGTTTCATGCAGAAGGACACATAACTTCTGGTTGGCAAAAAAAGTCTTCTGTGATCTCAATGCTGCTTACTGATTCAGCTTAACTGAATGCGTGGGAAAGGGATGCTTAGGAAAATGAGTTGGAAAGAAGCAGTCCAGAAAAGCAAGCAAAAATCTTTGGAAGAACAAACTGGAGTTGTTCATATTTTGGAGAACTAGCACCCCCACAGCCCCATATATTAATGGACTTCTAGGACCTGCAAACCTTAGAGTCTGTTAATTTAGGACTTCCTCTTCCCACTCTGATCAAGATGATTCTCTTCTAAGCAGAGCTGAAGCCTTATACCAAGAACTAATTTATTATTGTATATTCTTTCACTTACTATAATCCATAAAACTTCTCTAGTTAGTTTTTCTTCTTATTTTGATAAAGTTTTCTTAAGGCATCTGTGACTGTCATTTGTATAACCAGCATTTAGTGAGAGATAAACTAGAGAGATTAAATTTTTATACTTGCTTTGTGACCATGGAATGTGATTTTTATTCTGAATATCCATTGTACCCCTAGACTACGGAATATATATGCATGGTAAGTTGATATGATTTTAGATGATTCACACAGTAGAGGCTAGGCAGTGAAGGAATGATCGCCTTTCCATGGAGGAGCAAAATCCTGCCTGACCCACCTCTACTAACCTGCTCATCAGTCATGCTGATGTAACCCTCCTCTTAACTCTTTGCAAAGGTGGAAATTGTAGTCTGTCTTGGAAATTGGGGTGGGCCAGATCCCAGATTGGATATCTATCCTTGTCACAAGAGAATCAGCCATATTTATATTTGTGGCTACTAACCACACATATACCTGGAGTCATAAATCTACCACAGGAAGGATTAATGTATATAGTTTAAATAGTAAGTACATTTATTGGTATTTCATATTTATAACACATTTATTGACAAATATATAATCACTCTTTACTTCCCAAAGTGATACTTTGAAAATAAATAAAAAAATATTTTAAAATAACTTTATTAATACCTACTAACCAATCAGCTAATTCTAATATTATATGTAGTGTTTCAAGTCATAGTCTTCCACCTTTACAAAAAAAAGGAAAGACCTGAATTCTCATCCTTATCTTTGAGGCCAAGGTGAGTCATTTGAAATTCACAATGTATATGACTTTTTTGGTTTTATTTACTCCTTGGTTTTTTGTTTTCACTTTTTCCCCCTCAGAAATTGTTTTAATTTTTATAAAGATTGTTTTTCTGGACTTGTGGATTTAACTTTCCATAAATTCATATGTAGACAAAGGGTTTGAAAATATGATACTGTATAATTGGAGAATATTGTGTCTCAAAATTCCCAACCCTCCCAAATCTCCAAAATTTTGTCATCAAATATCTACTTTTACAAATTGGCTGCTCTTTAATGCCACCATATATTTGACTTGTTTTCATATATTAGGTGAGAAACTCCTAAAAGAAGGGTTTTCTTATTTTATGGCATGTGTTTGTGCTTTTTTTCTTTCATTTTTTTAACCTATTATATACATTTAGCTATTTACAATATTATGGTACATGTAGGTGGTAGAGTGGATAGACTGCCGTGTCTGACATCCAGAAGACCTGAGTTCAAACCCAACCTTAGACTCTTACTAGCTGTGTGACCAAAGGCGAGTCATTTGATCCTAATTGCCTCATACTCATATGTAAAGTAAGCTGGAGAAGGAGATGGCAAACTCCTTTGGCATCCCAGCCAAGAAAACTTCATAAGGAGGTTACAAGAGTCAGACATGACTGAAAATGACTCAACAGCATCAAAACAACAAAATATATATGTTATATATGGATCAGAGGTCGGCAACGTATGGCTCTTGAGCCATATCTGGCTCTTTCTGCAGGTGCCATAAAGTCAATTTTTTTTCAGGTGCTGTTACAGGAGCGGCACTGTGAGCACTGTACGGCTCTCATGAAATTACATTTTTAAAAATGTGGCGTTTATGGCTCTCACGGCCAAAAAGGTTGCCGACCCCTGCTATAGATTATCTTTCCTCCTTTGTAATTCTTTCTCTCTGTACACATGTTGATACATTATGCATATATTATAATATTTATTACGTATAAGACTGCTAGCTCTTTGAGGACAGAGATTATTTTTTGCTTCCCCCCCCCCATATCCATAATGCTTATCACAGTGCCTGGCATGGAATAGGCATTTAAAAATAAAATACATTAGAATGAAATAAACAAATAAAATAAAATAAGAAAAATTAAAATTTAAAAAAATGTAAATAATTAATTGAATGACTCAGCCAAAAGGACAATAAATAATTATATGTAAATGATAGCCTGATATAGTAAATTTATTTTGGTTTTGTTATAATTAAGTAATAATTGTTATAAATATAATATATATTATATAGAATAAAGTTGCATTTCTAAGTTATATAAATTCTAAGTTATAATTACTGACCTATATCTATGTAAAGAGTTTCCATGGTGGGATTAAGTTTGGGGGTGCAGTAGAAATTAGGAAAACATGATTCAAAACCCAACCTCGGGCACTTAGTAGCTATGTCACCTGGATTCAGTCATTTAATCTCTGTCCATTTAAGTTTCCTCAACTATAAAATGAAGATAATATTAGTGCCTACTCTGCAGGGTTGCTGTGAGCATCAAACAAAATAATGTTTGTCAAGTGCTACCCTACAGTAGGTTTGTAATAATGTTTATTCCCTTCCCTATACAAATAAAACCACCACAGAAGGAAGAGATGGAGTCCAAATGCTAATTGAAACATACTTTTCTTTATTTACTCCATGAGTTTTTCTCTAACGTAAGCAATATGTATCATCATTCACAAAATGATGAACATAGAAATATGTATTATATGATAATATATGTACAACCTATATCATCTTGGGGAGGCAGGAGGGGGGAAAGGCAGAGAGAACATGGATTAAAAAAATTAGAAAATGAATATTGAAAATTGTATTGATGTATAATCTAGAAAAAAATATAATAAAAAGATTATAGTGAGTGGTCTATTTTAGTAAACTGATATTTTTAAACTAAAAAAAATACTTATGTCCTAACACCCTTACCCAGAGTGACTCCCCCATGCATATGTAGTAGCCCTTGAAGAATCCCTAAGAAGTTGCATTTTTTTTTCAGTTTAGGAAGAGAAGATCAAGTAAGATAAGGAATAGTGAGGTTCCTTATCCTCCAGTCTGATCTCAATTTTCCTTCCTTTCTTCTCAAGCTCAGAAGAAATACAACTTCCTGTGTCTCTACAAGGGCATATATCTATGCCATTATCTGTATTTGTGTAAGTACATATATATGTGTGTGTGTATATGTATGTGCACATATGTATACATACATATATACACATATATAATGTATACAAATGTGACTATATGGCCATATATACAGTCATTCTTAGATAATACACATATATCTTTATTTGTAGATATAATACACAGCATGATATTTGTAAGCTTTGTTGGCATCACAACTAAATCCTATGGAAAAAAAATCAGGTTCAGGGATGATAACACAGCACAAAGAGAGTTGGGAGTGAAGGCAGTTATATTGATGGGGCAGAAGCCAACATAAGGAAAAGGACTGCCAGCTCCTCCTCCTCTTCCTAGGAACCGCAGATGAAGGAGGAGTAGTTTGTGATCCAAGGGGACAGATACCGAGTCAGATTTCTTAGGTGATTAAAAGACAAAGTACAAAAAGTGTGGTATTGGCAGAGAATCAAGATAGATTACAAAGGGGGCACATAGAAAAAGAAGAGTCCACTAGAAAAGATTTTCTCCCTCTCTTGTAAAAGAACCAGGGAACAGCTATAACATGAGTGCTTTTATCTAAAAAGAAAGAAATGAATGCATGTAATTTTTGGGTCACTGTAATAGCTCAGCAGCCAATCTCTGCTTCAGCCTCCCAGAATGGGTTTATGACCTTGGCAGTCTCCTTTTATCCGCTGGCAATTCAAACAGCTCAGCTTATACACTGGAAGAGAGTCAAAGCAGGAGATATACCAGTAGAAGTGGGGAGCAGTTTTTTTGGGGGTTTAATGTGTTCATATTTCTTTCTGGTCCCTTGGCACTCAATCCATATTGGGATTACAGGACTGTGAAATATCAAAAAGATCTTAGAGAACATCTAGTCTCACTCCATCATTTTGAAAAGAAAAAAAAAAAACCCAAACAACAACAACTGAGGACTAGAGTTGAAGGATTTGAACAAGGGCACATCGGTATTCAGTTGTAGTTAGGATTCAAACTTAAGTCATAGGAACATAGGGTCATAGATCTCAAGCTGGAAGGGAAGTCAGAAGCCATTTCATCCAACATGATCATTTTAGAGATGTAAAAACTGTAACTCAAGGATATTAAATGATTTATCCAAGGTCACACTGGTAGTAAATGACAAAGAGGAGACTTGAATTCTCATTATCTAATCCCATATTGATCTCTCTCAATGCTACAGTCTAAAGGCATCAAATTAGGAAGAACAAATCACCCAGTTTCTGTTCATATAATGTGGGGTTAGTTTAAATGACTTCTTCTACTCCTAATGTTGATTATTATGTGAGGAAAATTTTTGATGTTTTTATAGCAGATATCTTTGATTAATTGAAATGGTTCAAGACAAAACTACTGATTCTAATTCCAAATTAAATTTTTCTATTAGTATAAAATGATCTCAAAAGAGAATTTTGTTGATTTCTTTTGTTTTCATAAAACTAATTTTATTAGTTTTATGAAATTTCTTTCCCTTCCTGCCTCCAAGGAACTATCTGTTATAACACAAAGTTATTTTTCAAGAGCAGAAAAGGGATGAGAAATCATTTTCTGCAAATCCAATCAATACATGAAAAATGTTATAATGTGCATCATTTCCCACCTATTACACACACTTTATCCCTCTTCAAAAAAACATGGGGAGGTATTTTCTCACAGCTCTGATTTGGGGTCAATCATGTTCTCAATAATTTCACAACTTTCATTTTCGACCTTTTTATGGTTATTGATCTTTTTTGATTTACATTATGCTCATTTTTTATATTGTTCTCTTGGCTCTGTTCAGCTCACTGTGCATTAATTGATTCAAGTCTTTTCACGATTCTCTGAATTCATCTGATTCATCTAGTAACTAAACTGATGTCCAAAAAGGGCAGTGAGTCTTTCCAAAGTTGAACAACTGGGTAGCAAATGATTAGAAACCAGGTATAAATTATTCTTTGGCTCTGTTTTTAGATGTCATGCTTTGAGAGAGCATTCTTAACTCTTCTACAGTGATCATTTCATTTTATAAAGATATGGAAAATACATTTCTGAAGACTGAATAGGAAGTTCACTCTAATTACATCTTTTTATTCAGACCTGATATTTTATTGATATGCATTCTTCATAATGAAATCAATGTAGCTTGAATTATATTCAAAGAAATTGGAAGGAGTTGAGTTTCCATCCAGAAACACCATTTTGATATCATTCGTATTTAATGTCAATTGGCTTGTAAAATGTGAACTTGCCATATTGAGCAGTTATGATCTATGATACACATCATGTTTCTTCAGAATCAGAGACTATGAAATGCCCAGGCACCTTCAATGTGTCCTTATCAATTATACCCTTAATTACTATTATATGTCAAAACAAGCTCTTTGAATGAGTGTAAGGCAAGGCTGAGAGATGCTGTTAAAGTATGAGTTCTTTCAACATGTGGAAAATTGAAATTAACTTAAAATACAATTTTATTGATCTCTTATTTTTACATGCCTAGATTTCCCCTTGCATTTCCCTCTCTTTGTGCCCCCAAAGAGATGTGTATTATAAGCTATTTTTTCAAAAGAAGAAATAAGATGAAAAGATGAAATTTTCCACTCTAAAAGCAATCAATAAATGAAAAAAAAATTCAACTTTTTGGAAATTGTTCCTGAAGCACACATCTTGTTCTGAAGACACAAACTGGAATTATTTCAAGCCATGAAAATAAGAACTTTATTGGATTGTTTCATTTGAATTTCCATTCAGTTTAATCCAAAAACATTAATTAAACATCTCTCTTCTGCCAGTCCACAAGCTAGGTGTAAGGGACACAAAGAGAACAATTTAATAGTTTCCACCTTCATTAATTTCTATGAAGAAAGGAACATGAGGTACATAGATCCTAGGAGTATGCTAACAACACAAGAGTCAGAAAAGACTTCATGTAAAAAGTAGCACTAGAATTGTGTTTCAAAGTTTAAAAATGTTATTAATAACTTTTTTATGCCACCTTAATTTCAAGATATGTAACTCTCTCCAAATATTCTTATTCATTCTGTACCAAAGGAACCATGGCTTTTAACACATAAGTAAGAAAAAATAAAAACAAAAAAGGAGCTTAGAAAAACTAACCAGCCCATTAAAATAGTCTGAGAATATATGACATATTCCACACTTGTAATCACTTATTTCCAATGAACAGAGAAAGGTACATTCTCTTATCTCTTTGTCAAGCAAAGCTTGGCATACAATCACATGGGGTTCAATATGGTGTCTTTGTTCTTTACATTCACATCAATGGATCAGTCAATAAGCATTTATTGAGCACCTAGTGTGGACTAAACATTGCACTAGGGAAACAAAGGCAAAAATAGATGACACACACAATCTCTTCTCTCAAACTCACTTTCTCTTTTAGAAAAAAAAACACTTTTTTTTCTAATTTTAATACTCTTTCTCTCTTTCTCTCAAAGTCACTTTCTCTTTTAGAAAAAAAATATTTTTTCTAATTTTAATACTCTTTCCACGACTCTTACAATGAAAATTTAAATCTAAACAATTAGAAGAAAAGTTTATTGTGTTGAGGATTTTACTTCTGTAGACAAAAATTGTGTTTAACTTGCCTATTTATGAAATAGCAAAAGTCATTCCCCTAAGGCAATGATGTCTAATCGAAATAGGAACTGGCACCGAAAACCATATGTAAAAAGGCCCGGGGGTTGCAAATTTACTTAATTTTATAATGTAATGCTATTTTGTGTATGCCATTTAATCCAGCAATATCACTCCTATGTCTGTATCCCAAAGTTTTTTTTTTTTAAAAGGGAGGAAATGACCTATTTGTATAAATGCATTCATAGCAGTTTTTTTTGGTAACAAAGAATTAGAATTAAGAGTATATCCATCAATTTGGGAATGGCTAAACAAGTTGTGATATAGGGTTGAAATGGAACATTATTGCATTGTAAGGAATGACAAACAGGAAGATTTCAGAAAAATCTAGAAAGATGTAACATGATCTGATTTAAAGTGAGATGAGTAGAAAATTAAACATGGTGAATAGAAATATACTTTTTGCATGTGTGAACAACTATGAATGATCTAGTTAATCTCAGCAATAGAGTTATCCAAGACAATCCCAGAAACTCATGATGAAAAATACCATCTGCCTCCAAAGGAAGAACTGATGGAGTCTGAATGCAGACCAAAATATACTATATTTCACTTCTTTGTTATTTTTTAATTTGAGATCTCTTCCACAAAATGACTAAGTGGAAAAATGTTTTACATGATCGTATGTGTAAAATCAGTATAGATTGCTTGCCCTTTCTGGAAGGGGTTAGAATGGGAAGGGGTGAGTAATAGAGAGTAAGAGAAAGAGAATTTGGAACTCAATTTAAAAAAAAAGATTAAAATATTTTACATATAATTGGAGAAAAATAAAATTGTATTTCAAAAATGTAATGCTACCTAAATTTTATTGTATTTTTATTTATTTTGCTAAGTGTTCCCCAATTACATTTTAATCTGATTTGGGCTACTCTCTAAAATGTTCTGCACTAAGGTTTTGCCACCATTGCTCTAAGGTTTGGAAAGTATTTCTACTAATGACTATCTAAAACAATTAGTTTAGTATCAAAAAATAATCTAAAATTAGTCATTATTTTCAATGAAGCAAATGCACCAAGAGCTGATTTAATAAGTACATTTTAAAAATTTAAAAAGAAATCCTAAAATTGTATTGGGAAACAAAAGGATTCCATAATTAAGCCATAAAATAAATTATTAGTAGGGAGTGAGTCATTTAACTAATTCCTTTAATAACTCATTTCTCATAAAAAAACAAAGGCAGTCTAGAAAAATGACTTACCATGGATTGAAATAAAATTAAATATCCTAAAGTGATTTTAATTCATTCTATTTTATTCCTTCCAATGGTGTTCATTAAAACACTCACACACACTCAAACACACACACACACACACACACACACACACACACACACAGATACACACTTGCAAACACTCATACACATACACCTAGAGGAAAACCTGGAGAATATGAGTTGCCCTCCATGGAGGAAACAGATAATATCAAATGCGATTTCATGACAGCTTTGGATAATTTGATTATCAAAACCATTGAGTTCATAATGATTATAGAAATAAAGCTGAAATGCACTTTAGAAATTACTAGGTCTAACCTCTCATTTTGCATTTAAGGAAGTTGGGAAACAAAGACATTAAATACTTTGGAGGAAGGGAAAAAAAAGTGTGTATTAACCATTATGATAAGCATCTTTTATATTCCAAGCCCTGTACTCAGTTCTTTATAAAATTTCTTTATTTTAATCTCACAATAACCTTGAGAGGTATTTTCTATTACTGTCCCAATTTTATAGTTGAGGAAAACAAGGTAAAAAGCCAAGATAGCAGAGAGGAGCAGCAGCCCACTCAAAATCTTCCAATATTTTCCTCCAAACTACTTTACAATAATTTGAAACCTGATACACTGATGGTGAAGCTACAAACTGATGCAACAGGTCTGAAGAGAAATCTGGAATCTTGCCCAAAGAATCATAAAACTATTTATACTCTTTGACCAACAGTACCCATACTAGGTCTGTATGCCAAAGATATTAAAGGTAGGGGAAAGAGCCTACCTGTACAAAATGTTTACAGAAGCTCTTTTTGTGGTGACAAAAACCTGGAAACTGGAGATATGCCTATCAATTGGGGGATGGCTGCTCAAGGTGCCATATATGATACAAAGTGAAATGAGTAGAACCAGGAAAACATTGCGCATAGTAACTACAATAATGTATGATGCAGTCTGAATTCAATATACCATTCTTCATTTTATTTTCTCCATGAATTTTCTCAATTGTAAGCAATATATCTTTTGTTTCACAACATGATGAACATGGAAATATGTATTGTATGATTATTTATATATATATATATACATATATCCTATATAATATTATCTGCCTTATTGGAGAAGGGTATTAGTAGGAAATAGGGGGGAAATAATGAGATATAGATTTTTGGTCAAAGCTAATGTAAGAATTTATTTCTTTTGGATAATATTTATTATAATTTATTATATACTTGTAACAAATTTATTGTTATTTTTATATTATTTTATATATTAAAATATATTTATACCAATAAAAATTAAAATATATTATATATTAAAAATTCTATGTTTTCACAAAAAATACATTGTCCTTTTTTTCATAGAAAGGAATAGGTAACTGTTGTCCTTAGGCTAACATCAAGTGAAATTCATAAGGCTAGTAGGCTAATGCCATTTTATTATCATAGTTATTACTAAAATTAAGGGGATATTCATAATGTTCTACCTAGTCCTAGAACCCAGATATCTGCCTGTTTGTCTCTGGTAAATGGGCAGCTGGGTAGGTCAGTAGGTAGAACACTGGACTTTGAGTTGGAAAGACTCATCTTTCTGATTTTAAACCTGGACTCAGACACAAGCTATATGTCACTTAGCCCTGTTTGCCTCAGTTTCCCCTTCTTTTAAATGAGCTGGAGAAGGATATGGCAAAGCATTCCAGTATCCAGCAAGTACTCAGTGGAGTCTTTTTTGCTAGCATTCTATTTAAGATTTTTGTGTCTATGTTCATTAAGGAGATTTCAATATCAGATGACATTGTACTTTTAAAGTTATTTTCTTTCATGGTTGCAGGATCCTTTGTCTCAGGATCCCAGTCAGTTGGATTCTAGGGGTCTCAGCACAGTTGGTGGAGGAGAGGTATTGGAGATTGAGCTTCTCTGCCCTCTGAAGGCTTCTTATCTGCACTATTGATAGATGGGATTAAGCTTGTTCAAACTGATCAGCAAAGCTGGATGTGCCCTCAGGCCAAAACCTCTAGAGGCAGAGGCCCAAGATGGAGAGTGGTGGCTGCAACCAGGCTGCCCTCTTCTTTGCCCTTCTCCTCCAGCTGCCTCCCTGCCAGCTGTGGTCAAAGTTCTGAATCTGGAGTAGCTGTGGTAACATGGTACTCCCTCTGGGCTTGAGCCCTCAGCCTGAGATTCCAACAACCACCTGAGACTCAGCACAGTGGATGGGGGAAGGGTCCTGAGCCCTTCCTTCTTTCTTTTCCTTAAATGGAGAATTCAACCTAATTTAAGTTGAATCAAGCAGGAGGGTCCCACAGGTCTGTTCTGTTGTTTTTGATTGGAGTGGAAGGGTTTTCACAGGGGACTTGACTTTCACTCCTTCTAAGTGGCCATCTTGACTCTGCCTTTCATATGTTTGGTATTGATATTACTTCATTGCTTACAGTACTTTTTAGCAAGATTTAATTTAATTCCTTATCTCTTTTAATCAAACTATTTTTGTGTTAGCTTTATCTGAGATCATGATTACTACTCTTGCTTTTTTTGCTTCAAAAAATGCCAAATAAATTCTGTTCCTGCATCTTATTTCTACTGTGTGTGTCACCCTGATGCAAATGTGTTTCTTTCTTTTTTTTTAAACCCTATCTTCTGTCTTAAAATCAAAACTGTATATTGGCTTCAAGGCAGAAGAGTGGTAAGGGCTAGGCAATGGGGGTCAAGTGACTTTCCCAGGGTCACACATCAAGGAAGTATCTGAGGCCAGATAGGAACCTAGGACCTCCCATCTCTAGGCCTGGCTCTCTATCCACTCAGCTACCCAGCTGCGGGCAGCAAATGTGTTTCTTGTAAATGACATATTGTAGGATTCTGGTTTTTATTACACTCTGCTATCTACTTCCATTTTATGGGTAAGTTCATCCCATTCACATTCACAGTTATGATTATGAANACACACACACACACACACACACACACACACACGGATACACACTTGCAAACACTCATACACATACACCTAGAGGAAAACCTGGAGAATATGAGTTGCCCTCCATGGAGGAAACAGATAATATCAAATGCGATTTCATGACAGCTTTGGATAATTTGATTATTAAAACCATTGAGTTCATAATGATTATAGAAATAAAGCTGAAATGCACTTTAGAAATTACTAGGTCTAACCTCTCATTTTGCATTTAAGGAAGTTGGGAAACAAAGACATTAAATACTTTGGAGGAAGGGAAAAAAAAGTGTGTATTAACCATTATGATAAGCATCTTTTATATTCCAAGCCCTGTACTCAGTTCTTTATAAAATTTCTTTATTTTAATCTCACAATAACCTTGAGAGGTATTTTCTATTACTGTCCCAATTTTATAGTTGAGGAAAACAAGGTAAAAAGCCAAGATAGCAGAGAGGAGCAGCAGCCCACTCAAAATCTTCCAATATTTTCCTCCAAACTACTTTACAATAATTTGAAACCTGATACACTGATGGTGAAGCTACAAACTGATGCAACAGGTCTGAAGAGAAATCTGGAATCTTGCCCAAAGAATCATAAAACTATTTATACTCTTTGACCAACAGTACCCATACTAGGTCTGTATGCCAAAGATATTAAAGGTAGGGGAAAGAGCCTACCTGTACAAAATGTTTACAGAAGCTCTTTTTGTGGTGACAAAAACCTGGAAACTGGAGATATGCCTATCAATTGGGGGATGGCTGCTCAAGGTGCCATATATGATACAAAGTGAAATGAGTAGAACCAGGAAAACATTGCGCATAGTAACTACAATAATGTATGATGCAGTCTGAATTCAATATACCATTCTTCATTTTATTTTCTCCATGAATTTTCTCAATTGTAAGCAATATATCTTTTGTTTCACAACATGATGAACATGGAAATATGTATTGTATGATTATTTATATATATATATACATATATATCCTATATAATATTATCTGCCTTATTGGAGAAGGGTATTAGTAGGAAATAGGGGGGAAATAATGAGATATAGATTTTTGGTCAAAGCTAATGTAAGAATTTATTTCTTTTGGATAATATTTATTATAATTTATTATATACTTGTAACAAATTTATTGTTATTTTTATATTATTTTATATATTAAAATATATTTATACCAATAAAAATTAAAATATATTATATATTAAAAATTCTATGTTTTCACAAAAAATACATTGTCCTTTTTTTCATAGAAAGGAATAGGTAACTGTTGTCCTTAGGCTAACATCAAGTGAAATTCATAAGGCTAGTAGGCTAATGCCATTTTATTATCATAGTTATTACTAAAATTAAGGGGATATTCATAATGTTCTACCTAGTCCTAGAACCCAGATATCTGCCTGTTTGTCTCTGGTAAATGGGCAGCTGGGTAGATCAGTAGGTAGAACACTGGACTTTGAGTTGGAAAGACTCATCTTTCTGATTTTAAACCTGGACTCAGACACAAGCTATATGTCACTTAGCCCTGTTTGCCTCAGTTTCCCCTTCTTTTAAATGAGCTGGAGAAGGATATGGCAAAGCATTCCAGTATCCAGCAAGTACTCAGTGGAGTCTTTTTTGCTAGCATTCTATTTAAGATTTTTGTGTCTATGTTCATTAAGGAGATTTCAATATCAGATGACATTGTACTTTTAAAGTTATTTTCTTTCATGGTTGCAGGATCCTTTGTCTCAGGATCCCAGTCAGTTGGATTCTAGGGGTCTCAGCACAGTTGGTGGAGGAGAGGTATTGGAGATTGAGCTTCTCTGCCCTCTGAAGGCTTCTTATCTGCACTATTGATAGATGGGATTAAGCTTGTTCAAACTGATCAGCAAAGCTGGATGTGCCCTCAGGCCAAAACCTCTAGAGGCAGAGGCCCAAGATGGAGAGTGGTGGCTGCAACCAGGCTGCCCTCTTCTTTGCCCTTCTCCTCCAGCTGCCTCCCTGCCAGCTGTGGTCAAAGTTCTGAATCTGGAGTAGCTGTGGTAACATGGTACTCCCTCTGGGCTTGAGCCCTCAGCCTGAGATTCCAACAACCACCTGAGACTCAGCACAGTGGATGGGGGAAGGGTCCTGAGCCCTTCCTTCTTTCTTTTCCTTAAATGGAGAATTCAACCTAATTTAAGTTGAATCAAGCAGGAGGGTCCCACAGGTCTGTTCTGTTGTTTTTGATTGGAGTGGAAGGGTTTTCACAGGGGACTTGACTTTCACTCCTTCTAAGTGGCCATCTTGACTCTGCCTTTCATATGTTTGGTATTGATATTACTTCATTGCTTACAGTACTTTTTAGCAAGATTTAATTTAATTCCTTATCTCTTTTAATCAAACTATTTTTGTGTTAGCTTTATCTGAGATCATGATTACTACTCTTGCTTTTTTTGCTTCAAAAAATGCCAAATAAATTCTGTTCCTGCATCTTATTTCTACTGTGTGTGTCACCCTGATGCAAATGTGTTTCTTTCTTTTTTTTTTAAACCCTATCTTCTGTCTTAAAATCAAAACTGTATATTGGCTTCAAGGCAGAAGAGTGGTAAGGGCTAGGCAATGGGGGTCAAGTGACTTTCCCAGGGTCACACATCAAGGAAGTATCTGAGGCCAGATAGGAACCTAGGACCTCCCATCTCTAGGCCTGGCTCTCTATCCACTCAGCTACCCAGCTGCGGGCAGCAAATGTGTTTCTTGTAAATGACATATTGTAGGATTCTGGTTTTTATTACACTCTGCTATCTACTTCCATTTTATGGGTAAGTTCATCCCATTCACATTCACAGTTATGATTATGAAATGTGTATTCTCCTCCATCTTATTTTCCCCTTTAGATTATGCTCTTTTTCCTTTCACTTTTTACCTCCTTACTAGTATTTCACTTTTTACCACCATCCCATCTACTTCCCACTCCCTCTTATTACCACCACCCCCCACTGTCCTTGCCTTATTAACCACCTACTTCTCTATAGGGCTAGGCAGTGGGTGGTAAATGACTTGCCCAGGGTCACCTAGATAGGAAGTGTTTGAGATCAGATTTGAACCTAGGACTTCAGATCTCAAGGCCTGGCTCTCTATCCACTGAACCACCCAACTGCCCCTGAAGGTGAGAATTTTAAAAACAAAGAAAGGAAATAGTAGAAAGTGTACAACACATTACTGCTTTAAAATATTTAGTACCTTCTGAATGCCTAGTCAGACATAACCTGGTACTTAGAATTGTACGCAAGAAGCTGATTACCTTTCATGGAATAGCTGAAATCATGATACCTCAAAGATAGACCCTAAAATATCCTAGAGAGCTCAGCTAATCAATGATACTAGATAGAATCATTTTAGCAGTGATTGTCAACTAGAATTTATTAATTATTTACTAGATATGCCAGGCATATGTTAAACATGGGGGATACAAATAAAGATAAAAACAAAATAACCAATGGAAACAACCAACAATCTCTGTTCTCAAAGAGCTCAATCTAATCAGTGAGATAATATGCAGAGAACTTTGTACAAACAAGATATAGACAATATAAACTGAGAGTCATCTCAATGATAGGGCTAATATTAAGGAGGACTGGGAAAAACTTATTGTAAAAGATGGAATTTTAGATAAAAGTTGAAGGAACCCATGAAATTGAATACCAGAGATGAGGATAGAGACTATTCCATGTATGGGAAATCACCTTTTAAAACACTTCAAGTCAAGTGATGGATTATTGCACGTGAAGAACACTGAGGAGGCCAATGTCACTGAATTACAGCGTGTAGAAAGGAATGAGGAAATGTTTCCAGAGGCCTGGAAATGTAGGAAGGGGACAGGTTATGAAGGGCTTTGAAAGCCAAATAATTTTGTATGTTATCCTGAAGGATTAGAGATCCATTTGAGTAGAAGGGTATGTTAAACTATTCTTCAGGGTCATATGGACAAAACAAAGACTCATACAAATGTAATAATATATTATTGATTCCACTGGACTAAATAATCACAAACTCAGTTCCTCTGACCCTAAATCCATGGTACTTTCCCCTGTACCCATATGTTCAAGCAAGATGGCTTTTAATTTAGAGTAGATTAAGATGTTAGGAGAGATCTTGATTTTTTGGCCTGGCTTTTGAAATATTAATTACGAGCAAGAGATTGGCATGGAAAAAGATGGTTGTTCTAAAATGGAAAAACAATGCTCTGTTAGGATCTATGACCTAAAGGCCAATGTGAAGCATTTCCTATATCTTAGAACCTTGGAAAGTCTCTTAATTTTGTTGGGTCTCGATTTTCTCACAGGTTAAATGGGAAGATTGGACTAATTTATCTCTAAAGGTCCTTTCCAGCTCTAATGATCAATGATTCTGTAATAACACTTTAATCAGAAGTTTGGCAGAATTGTTCTAACCTCGTTAGGCAAATTTCTAACGGAATTTCTAAACATGGACCAACTGAAACGTGTTCTTCCAAAGGATACGCATCTGTGAAGTACAAAGGCGTTAAAACATTCCTTTTTGCTCCAGTTCCTTTGAAGCCATTATAAAAGTATTAGATCTCAGCAGCTGTTACAAGGTAGCAAGTCAATCCCCAGCTTTTCACCTGTCAGGTAGGTAAACATTATTAAGCATTCACTGGATCTTTGAGCCTAACATGGTAAGATATGACAACTTCATTGTCTCAATTCATTTTTCATGATAACTGAATTATGAAACCTTGAACTTAATAGAGCAAGAATATATAAATCACTGTGATTCCCAGTGAAAGTAAAGGTAGGGTGGAAAGAATGTTGGATTAGGAGTCAAATACTTTTGTTCAAAGCCACACTTCAGTAGATATACAAAGAGCTTTAAACACCATAACAGGCTGGTAGAGGCAGCATATACCGAAGACAGAGAGCTGGCAGAGTGTCCTACAAGCCTGAAAGGCTTGAGTTCTAGTCTTGTCTTGAAGACTTTCTGACTGTATGATCCTGGACAAGTTAATTATCTTCTTACGACTCTACTAAGACTTCAAATTCCCAAACCCATAAACTACATGGATAGAGGGAGTTTCTCATTCATGTATACCTTGTATCAGTAAAAATACAAGTCCAGTCTCTTCTCTACTATGAAAGGCACCATGAATAGATGAATAAAATGCTCTACCTGGATGCACAACGAAGACACTCACTTACTCAGGGGGTGACGCTAAGCAGATTATTTAACCTTTTTAGGGCACATTTTTTTTCATACAAACAGATCTGTAATTGTAACTCTATATGGAACCGAGTGAGGAAATCCTTCCACAGAGGTAAACAATTGCTACTAAATTTAGAAAAATGGTCATAGATTGATAGACAGAGATAGATAGGTAAACAGACAGACAGACACACAGACAGAGGGAGATAGATACATAGATACACAGATACATGCATAGATTCCTAGAAAGATATATAGATACACAGATAGATACATACATAGATACACAGATGCAGAGATAGATACATAGATGATAGCTCTCTAGAGTTAGAGGTAGATATAGATAAATTAAGAAAGAACAGTAGAAAGAAAATAATTAGAAAACAGACATAGACAAATGATAGTTAGAAAGATAATAGCTGAATAGACAGGAAGATAAAATTAGAGGTGAGAGAGAAAGAAAGAGAGATTTGCTGGAGTACTGAGACATTGTTACACGCTCAGATTGACAAAAATCAGTATTCACCAGAAGTAGGACTTGAACACATGTCATTAGATATATTTACAGTAATGTAACAAATACATGTGTGTATAATTAGACTATAACAAATTCTCAAAAACCAAGGCAGGAGAAACCTTCCAGTAATTGCTGAGTGAGAATTAATAGGCAAACAAGTCACACTGATCTCCTAGGAGCAGAGAAATGTGCCTCTGGGGTATCAGCTATGAAAGATAAGGCTGGAACTAACAAATCAACTTGTGAAACCCCTTCATTTTACAGATGAGGATACTGAGGCTTAGAGGAGGCATGATAGTTTGCCCCACGTCACCTAGACAGTCATATAGTAAGAATTTATAAAGTCTCTACTGCATGCCAGGCACCAAGCTAGCAGCTAAGGATTGAACATCAGAAATCAGGTACTGCTTGCTCTCAAGAGATTTATGGTTAAGGGGCAGCTGGGTTGCTCAGTGGATTGAGAACCAGGTCTAGAGATGGGAGGTCCTAGGTTCAAATCTAGCCTCAGACATTTCCAGCTGTGTGACCCTGGGAAAGTCACCTAACCCCAGTTGCCTAGCCCTTACCACTCTTCTGCCTTGGAACCGATATAGGATATTGATTCTGAGACAGAAGGTAAGGATTTTTTTTAAAGAGGTTTATGGTTAATTTGGTGATGGCAGTGATGTTGGAAATGGTGGGAATGGTAGTAGTGGTGTGTTTGAAGGGGGGGAAGGATAAGAGCAATGAGAACACCTTACTTTATCTAAAGACTACCTAGTGGCCTGGAGAGGCCAGAGGCTAGGGAATTTGTCTCCCGTCTGCTCATTTGGGGGAGCTGAAAGAGGGGTGTGGTTGTTGCTGTTTGAACCAAACAGCTGTTTCCTATTACGTTGGGCATGTTAGGACTTTGTGAATCCCTGACTCCACCCATTCATCTGCTCCTCCTGTTCATCTCCTCAGCATGATTCTAAATGGCTCTGACATCAGTTGGGTTTGGAGGACAGTATTCTGGCGCAGAAACAGGCACATATGACTTCAAGAGGGCAAATACATCAAGGAAGGACAAATGCTAAAAATCAGTTATGTTGTACTACACCAAGGTGGGGAAAAAAAAAACAACCCTAAATTAAAATATTGGGATAGCAAGGAAAGGGGAATGCCAGGTAGATTTTCAGTAGTCTTTTAGAGAAGCATAATTTTATAAGAGTGAATGCTAGCCCAGTGTCACATGTCCAGGCTGAATGTATATTCTCTTCATACCTTGACCTTACCATTGTACAAGACTATTTGAAAAGTCTAAAAAATCATAGACAGTGGAATATTCTAAGAATAATTTCTCCATGCTAGGAAAAGCAATTGCCTAAGATATACTTCACGTAATCCTTCACGATAAATTTCTTCATCATTCTTTTTGTTGTTGCTGTTGTTTATTCATTTTAGAGAGAGAGTCCATTGCTAGATGAGAGACTACAAGTTGAAAGGGATTGCTTTTCTTAGAGTTGCTCTTTTCATCAGCTTGGGTGTGCCAGAAAGATCATGTGAATCCAGCAGCCAGGACAATATGGTGTTTCTAGCACTGTCAAATTGCCATTACTGGTAAATCCCAGGTTGCTTCTTTTCAGTTGCTATTTATAAGGCCAGGACAGAGGAAGCGTTTTATCGGAAACTAATCTAGGAAACTATCCTGGAAGTGATGCTCCAAATTCGCATGTGCTATTATTATTGCTATTATAGTGCTTTGTCTCCTTGGTGCTTAGAAAAGCACCTGGAACAGAGTAAGCGTTTGAAAAATGTTAGTTGGTTGACTAAAGTTAACATCATGTGAGTTAAGAATAACTAAATGAAGAGATCCCTGTGAGCAATTACAAGGTGGGTCCCAGATATCCTAAGAATATTAACAATTTGATCATTTATTAAGGGAAATGTTAGTTTTGAAACCTGTGTGTTTCTTTCTCCTCCTTGTGACACTTATAATAGAACATAGATTTGGAGGTGAAAAGGATGTTAGAAGCAATCAGGTCCAACCCCTCATTTTGAAGGCAAGAAAACAGATAGCTGGATCTTGATGGAGATTTGCCCAGAGACATATAATTAGTGGTTTGAGGCAGGTGTAGAGGCAACTGTACAGTAAATGAAGGGTAAAAGAAAGGAATGAGCATTTATTAAGTACCTACTATCAGCCACATGGCCAACTAGGTGGCAAAATGAATAGAGTCAGAAAGACTCATCTTCCTGGGTTCAAATCTAGCCTTAGATACTAGCTGCATGACCCTGAGAAAATCACTTAAACCTATTTGTCTCAGTTTCCTCAACTGTAAAATTAGCTGGAGAAGGAAATGGCAGTCTACCCCAGTACCTTTGCCAAGAAAACCCCAAATGGGATCATGAAGACTTGGACACAACCAAACAACAATAATGTACCACTCACTATACAAATATGTCATTTGCTCTATACAATAGCCCAATGAAGTAGTTGTGATTATCATCCTCTATTTATATTTGAAGAAATTGGAAAAGGCAAAAGTTAAATAATTACACAGCTAGAAAGTGTCTGAGGTTGGACTCGATCCCTTATCTTCCTGACTTGAGGCCCAGCTCTTTAGCATTATGCCACCTAGCTTTCTCTTATGCTGGAAATAAGTTTGAATCCTTCCTCAGCCACTTACACCCTCTAGGATCCTAGATAAATCATTTATTTTCTCCAAACTTCAGTTTTTTACTCTTTAAAATGAGAATCATAATGTCACCTACCTCAGAGGTCATCTTGAGGATTTTCTATGACAATGTATGTAAAGGTGCTTTGAGAACCTTAAAGGGCATCATAAATTCTTACTATTATCATATGAATCTAGGTTTTCAGGATTCAAGTCTAGTGTCTTATATACTAGACTGTACTGCCTTTTATTTTGTATTTATTTTTGACAGATCTTATTCTGTAATTAGTCTCCTGTAATTATGATCAGCAGCAATAATAGCTAATTCCTGGGAATTTACTCTGTGCAGAATACTGGGCTAGCACTCAGGGTAGAAAGTGTTCTCAGATGGAAGACACTAACATTTAAGAATAGGGAGGCAGTGTGGGCTCCAGAAAGACCTCCATCATTTAGCATGTGGAGTCTGTCTTAAAAGAAGCCAGAAAAATTAAGAAGAGGAAGTAATGAGGGAGAACATTCTGAATGTTCATGGTAAAAAGCCACACCAGGCAGTGCAGAGGAGTAAGGAATGGGAGCAATTGTTTCTGTTGGAAATAAGTGCACTCCCATTCCAATATTGACTGTCTGGACAAAACCCCATTTATCCCATGCTAGTTTTAATTCTGGACAAAACACATCAATTAGGGACTTTTAAAAGTCTAGATCTTTCATTAAATAACTGGCATTCTAGGTACCTGAGTGGCAGAGTGGATAGAATAGCAGATCTGGAGTCAGGAAGACTCATCTTTCAGATCTGAAATTTAGCCTTAGATTTTTTACCAGTTGTGTGACTCTGAGTAAATCACTGAAGTCTGTTTGCCTCAGTTTCCTCATTTGTAAAATTAGCTTGAGAAAGAAATGGTAAACCTGTCTAGTATCTTTGCCAAGAAAACCCCAAATCAGGAAATCAGATACGACTGAAAAATTACAACATAAAATAAACAACAAAGGATCATCACATAGTATCATAAATTTAGAATTTAAAAAGATCATATTGTCAAATTGTGTCATTTGACAGATGAGGCAACTGAGACCAAGAGAGACTTAGTGATTTGGCCACAGTTACACAGTGGCAGTCTGGACTTCCTCCCCAAATCCTCCGATTCCAAAGCTCTTCCCAGGGCACCACGATGCCTTTAATTTTCTTAAGATCTCAAAGAGTCTCCAACTCTATCAGGAGCTCTAAAAAAAAGTAGGTAGCAAATGGAAGAAATCTCTTGATGCTTGATGCCCTCTGAATTGAGTTGTCTTGGGTGAATGTGAAGGTAAGGGGCTAAAAAGAACTTGTTACAAAATTAAAAACAAAACAAAACATGAATCGTCCAATCATAAGGAGAGAGCCACAGGGAGCTAATCTCTGAGAAAAGGAAACTTAAACAGAAAAGTAAACCTTAAAGAATGAACATATGACTAAAATATAGTTACTGGAATTACTGTAATAATTCAATTGCCCTTTTTTGAAAGCTCAGACCAAGGAGGACCTAATTAGTCCCTCTTTCACTCTCTACACTCTAATGCAGTGATAGGCAAACTTTTTAAAGAGGGGGCCAAAGGAAAGTAAATGCTCATCTGTCAGTCTGTTTCTAAGGCAACTCTTTTGAAGTTTTATTGTATTGTATCCTACTCATTGTATTCGTCAGATCAGGAATAATGTCACCCAGCCAGATAGAACATTTCAGGGGGCCGCATCTGGACCACGGGCTGTAGTTTGCCCATCACTGCTCTAATGGATAGAGGGTGTCATTTCACTCTGCTGAACCCTAATTTTCCAAATTTACATAAAGAAACAGTAATATTGGGGAGTAGGTAGATGACTCAGTGGACTGAGAGCCAGGTCTGGAGATGGAAGATACTGGGTTTGAATCTGGCTTCAGACACTTCTTAACTATGTGATCCTAGGCAAATCACTTAACCCCCATTACCTAGACCTTACTGATCTTCTGCCTTGGAACTGGAACCAATACAAAGTATTCATTCTAAGATGGAAGGCAAAAGTTTAAAAAAAAAAAAGAAATAGTGATATTTGGCGAAAAGATGATAAATATCCAAAGCATTGAAGTAGGGGCCTACAGGACATTAAAAGGCACTGAGGAAGGCCTTAAGTGCATTCGATAATACCTTTATAGGGAAATTATGGAGGGACATTAACTAGAATTATGTAATATGGGAAGGCTTAGATGAGCTGCATCCTGAACCAGTGAATGGAATAACACACCTAATAGATTAGAAATGACACTCAAAGTAGCAAAATTGCTGTATTGAATAAGTCTATCTTTGAATTCTTCATGTCTCATCACTGTATTATTCATGGGAGTTTTATTTTCCTCACTATTAAAATATTTACAATCCATGATCTTTGGAAAACACATAGCCTATAAATATATGGCAGTATCTATTTCAAAGTCTTGCTCTTGACTTTCAAATATCCAACTTTGCCAATTAGATAACCCGCATGATTTATTTGGTTTTATCCAATTTGGTATTGAAAAGCACAAGTAAATACAAATTGACATCTGAAGTCACCAAATGTCTCCCTTATTATGCAGAACATTAATAATGCTGTGTTGCTCAAGTTCATTTTGTGAAATTCCTTCCACAAAGATAAACTCCGCCTCACTTTTTGGCCTTTGACTCTTGCATATTAAATATCAACCAAGAGGCAGGTATGTTTCAGACATCAGTGTAATAAGATTACTGCTTCTCCTGACTGCTTCGTGTGCTACGAGAAGGCCAGATCAAGGTCCTGACACCATCAAACTGAAGGTAACTGAATAAAGGAAGAGTGAAAATGCCTGTATTGAGACCCTCCCTCTGTTCCCCATATACAGGATAGATGGTCAAAAGGGAGAGCTAGAACAAAGAATGGTCCAATTCTTTTCATTTGTTCTGTTGAGGAAATCCCTGTCATGCTCTGTGATTTTATTAGATGAATAGTATCAGTCTTTTAAAGGGACAAGAGTACAAATGAGGTGGTAGTAATAGGAGATTAAATTAGTTTCCTTCTGGGATGTAAGGGGGTCTTTGCAAAAGATTTAGACATGCTTTTTAGGCAAACTAGTAGAACTTTATTAGGGGATATTTTAACTCACTAATCAAAGTTTGGGGTTTCACTTAAGACATCCACTGGTACATGGAAGGAAAAAAGGATATGGCCATGTTAAAACCATTGTGGAAAGCAGGGCTAAAAGTAGAATCCATAAGTGGGTAGGATGCAAAGTTAGGAAATGCAGTGGAGAAAGCCCTGGATTTAAACACTTGATAGTGTCTTAACTTTTCTGTGCCTCAGTTTTGTCATCTATAAAATGGAAATAACAAGAGTACCAACTTCATAGGGTTGTGAGAATCAAAAGTGAAAGTTAGATAGAGATATATATGATTTAGATAGATGATAGAGAGCTTTGAAAACTTTAAAGCACAAGATGTATAAGCTATATTTGTTATTATCATTATTGTTGTTCTTTTGTGACAGCAGTAAAAAGAAGGAAATCAATGATCTAGGGAGAAAATTTTTGCAACCCTGATGCCTAGCTTGTGAGAGGTTCAGGCTGTTTGTAACCAAATTAGGTATGCTGATGTCAATCCCACCCACAGGATTTCTTTCTTTAGAGGAAGTCTAGATACTTTATGTGAAAGAGTGGGGCCTCCCATAGGTATGGCTAATTGTTTCTTATATCTGTTGTAATGGATTTAGCTAGGAAGTTGAACTTTCCAGGGAGGAAGATTCTAGGTACTGAGGTAGGTCGAGTTATCAGCAGAGGGTAATAGTTACTGAGGCACAAAGATCAAAAAAAAAAAAAAAACAACTTCCCTTGAAGGAGTTCATATTCTACTTAGAGGAAGTAAATACAGAATATTTGGGATTTTGAAATGGACTTGTGACTTTATTGGTATATGGAATTTTCAGTGAGGGAGCTCCTTCTACTACTGCAAAATGAAACCTGCTCTGAAATTTATATTTTTAATGAGTTGTCTTGGGAAAGTAAGAGATTATATGACTTAATTAAGATCATATTGCCAGTGCATGGCAAGTATCAGGAGTTGACTATAAGGATTCCTTACTCTAAGTCCACCTATCCATTATGTCTCGTTGCTTTACATTATATAGAAAATATAATTATATAGAAAATCTCTCTCTCCTCCCTCCCTCCCTCCCTTCCTTCTTTCCTTCCTTCCTTCCTTCCTTCCTCCCTCCCTTCCTCCCTCCCTCCCTCTCCTCCTTATTTACTTCCTCCATCCCTTCCTTCCTTCCTTTCTTCCTTCTT
>NC_058133.1:48709276-48745773 GCF_016433145.1 Gracilinanus agilis
CCACAGGTTATTATTTAGCCATTTTGCTGTTTTAAGTGACTATGAACATAAGCTAAGGGACAGATGATTTCAGAGGTGAAAAGTTACCTCAAGAACAGTAAAAAAAATCCTCTGCATTTTCTTTTTGTGAGACCAATAGCAGAGATGTGGGGCACCCCAAACTAATAATTGAATCTGTTGTCTTAAGGATGTTGTTTTCCATACTCAAATTGAGACATGGAAATGGACATTGGAGATGAAGAAAGATCAAGTAAACCATCTCGTCCATATAGACACATGCCCCAGTGGGGGGAAATTGCTTCCTAAAATAAACCTTCTTATATTTTAGTGCTGTTGACTTTTGTATGTCCCTGGTGATTAAGCTGCTATCACTCACTTTTCCTGCAAGACTATTCTTGTAACCCAATATTTTTCTTTGTCAGGAAGTGCCTTAGATTTCCCTTCTCTTCATTTCAACCAACAATTCCAGGACTCTCAGGGATTCAGGAGAATAATTAATACAGTAGTTGTAAATCATTTTTAAAAGACATGCACATTCCATGTGGCTGCTAAATATAACACTAGAAATAAATAACCTCCTCTTCTTTCTTATTTTAAAATACGGACTTCCCTCCCCCTTTCTTTATACATTATGCAATAGCAATTTAGGCAAGAGATGAAATTCTCTAAAAACAGTAACCATAGCATGAATCTAATTCTTTAACCTCTCTCTCTCTCTCTCTCTCTCTCTCTCTCTCTCTCTCTCTCTCTCCTTCCTCCTCTCTATCCTCTCTCTCTCTCGTTTTCTCTCTCTCCCTCTCTCTTTTTATGTACATATATGTGAATGTATTAGTCTCTCTATACATATATACAGTCTTGATATATGTATATACACACGTACACACACATACACATAAAACCCTTTCAATCTTCCTTTCCACATTAGTCTTCCTAGTTCTTTGATCCATTTTGTTTCTTTTTTCCTAAGCAGCTCCAGTTTATCTCTAAATTGGGGCCAAAGGGCACTTCTCAATTAAATGCAGTATTTCAAATACAGCTTTCTTTCTTTCCTATTCAGAGATATTCAAATCCAGACAGTAGGACTCATGAGCATTCTTCTTCCATCTTGAGACTACTGACTCAGACTGGTGAGAGGGGTTGACATGTCCTGTACCGTTGAAAATTTCAGTGTCGGCACAGCAAACAGCAAGAGATATTTAGTTGTATGTACCTCGCCCATTTAGCACTGCTTCTTTTATCTCCCCTCATAGAACTCTCTTGCTTTTTCTCTCAGGATGTTAAAAGTTTTCTCTACCTAATTTAGTAATCTATGTAGTACTCTGTGTCTAGTCTTGTGGCCCAACAGGTATATAGACAAGGACCATGTAAAGAAGCATGTTATAGTTTCCAAATGCCAAAATTTGGCACAAATAATTTATATCTTGTTCACTTTCATCCTATGGGGTCTTTACATTAAAGATTTCAGTTGTCCTCTTCTTTTTCTCCTCGTAAAGAAAATAATGTCTTCAACAGGCTTCAATACAATAGAAATGAAAAGCTGTAAATGAGAAAGAGCATAAAAGAAATTACCAGATTTTATTTTTACATATATATATATATATATATAAAACCAAAAGTTGAAACAAGATGGCGGTGGAACAGTCACAAGAGTGAAGAATGTCTTCCTCTGATGTCCAGCCAATGATTAGAAAATGACACTTCTTTTTCAGTGCCCCAGTGACGTAATGCTCTACCACATTAAGCTGGTCTTTTGTGAAAAATGTATGGAAGAACACTGACTATGACTGAGAATACCAGAAGGGACAGGTATGGACAGGTTGGCATCTGCATCACCAAGGGGAACATCTATCCATCACATACTATGGATTAAATATCTTTTATTTGATAGTCACTATTCCAGATGCTGGGAATACAAAGACAAAAACAGAACAGCCTCTTCCCATAGGAAGCATTTATTTTGTTAAAGTATACAATATGTACATTTAAAAATACAGCGGTACCTTGGCAGTCTTGTTGTTAATGAGTTCCACAAGTCAGGGTGAGTACCAAAAAGGTTGAGTACCAAATGATTTTTTCCCATAATGAATAATGTAAATTGAATTAATCCATTCCAGACACCCAGAAAGTTTGTTTTATAAGAGCATATGCATTAATGGAGATGTTTTACTAAATAAACATTAATAATGTGTATACATAAATAGAAAACAGTAATTTGATTAGATAAAATAATTTTAACTTAACTTCACCTGTATTGAGAGGAGTTCATGGATTAAGGGCATGGTGGGAAAGAAATGTTATTATCTGGAAGATGAGTCCCATTCCATAATATCTGACAAAAGCTACCTCTCTGGAATTCCTTCTTTTTTCTGTTCCTTATCATCACTGAACCTTGATTGAGATTCACCAGGTATAAGCTTCACAAGAAACCTATCCAATGATGCTTATTCTTGTCTGCATTTCAAAATTCCTCTAAAATGGGAAATGGTCTATCATTTAATTAAATTTATAATTCTCCTTGGTAAAGTTTTATCAAGGTTATATTCTTCAACAAAGTTTTGGCACTTCCATTTTGCACACATTTCCTTAATTAATGAAACAAGGACATCCTCTGTTCCCTCCTCCTCACCTAAAGAAAAGGCCCCAGTACGAGCTATTGCTGTTCCTGTTGAAATTCCTTCAGCTCCTCAGTGTCAAGCTCTTCTTTACACTCCTGAAGTAACTCAGGATCTTTTATTTCAGCTGGAGCAGGTATAAGCTTCCTGAGATCTTAATGCCAACAAATTCTAGCAAATGGGTTGGGTGTCAAGCAAATGTTGAATATGAAGAGAGCTTATTCTCATCAAAATATGTCAGATGTCAAATGTGAAAAAAACTGTCAAGTACCAAAGTTTGATTACATATAAAAAATAATCCCAGATTGTATTTGTCAGGCTCTCTAATAGAAATGTACGGATATCAGAACAAAACCCTTAAAACTGGATATGTTCTTATTTCTTCTGTAGTCACTGGTGACCCTTAAAGACTATATAGGAAAAAACAAGCATTTATCTTCCACCTCCAATATATTAGAAGCCTGGAACCAACATTCCCCTTGAGGTCACTTACTTCAATTTAAGCCAGTTCTTGGTCATGTTTAAGCCAGTTCATTCAATGAGGACTTATTAAATGTTACAATGAACCATACTCTATTATAGATGCTGGGGGGGACAAACCAAAAAACAAAACAAAACAAAAATATGTCTTCCTTTAAGGAGTCTACATACTATTGATGGGACCAGAGAGAGGTAATGAGTACATAGATAATTAAACACAAAATACATACTAAGGGGTTTGGTTTGAAGGAGAAAACCCAAAAACCTTAATGAGAAGGGAAAACCTAGTCATGAAAGGAACTAGGAATCCTAAGAAGCAGCGGTGAGTAGGAAGACATGGAAGATAGCCTGAGCTACCAAGTAGGACAATAGTCTGGAATGTAGAGTGTGAAAAGGAGAGAAACAAAATCCATTTGGAAAGATACATCAGATACAAATTGTGAAAGGTTTTAAATTTCAGGCACAGGACTTTGTGATAGTAGAGAGCTCCTGAAACTTCTTGATTAGGAGAACAAGGTGATTAGACATTCATTTTAAGAATATCCATCTGGTAGCTGAACGGAAGTTGAATTAGAGAAGGGAGAGAATGGGAATACTGAGATAAATTAGGAGACTATTCAATTAGTCCAGGTAAGAATTGAGGGACTAAACTAGGATGCTGGAGATGTGAAGAGAGAGAAATGGATGAATACTAGAGATGTTATGGTGGTAGAATGGACAAGACTTGTCAATTATTTAGATAGGAGGTTTGCGGGAAATAGAAAAGTTGAGAATCACTATGACCTTGAATTTGTACATATCTGGAAGGATGGTAGTGCCTTCCAAAGAAAAGGGAAAAGGGTTAGGTGGAAAAATAATGAGTTGTATCTTGAATATTTTTAGTATTGGACATATAAAGTAAGTGCACAGTTTATGTGATAGTTAAGAATTAAGATGAGGAATCATAATGGAAAATAACACTGGGCTTTGGGGATGGATCCTTGAATGCTTTATACCTCCACAACATAGTCAGGAACAGAAATACTCTAAGAACAGTAACCATAAGTTTTTGTCTAATTCCATTTAATAGCAAGTCATTTGTCAGCGTTTTGTGCATTTGTCATAAGCATTACAGGAGGCAATTGAAAATAAAACACTCTATCTATTTCTTCCCTTCTTTAATTTCCAATGCCATCAGGTTGATATAATGTAAAAAGTCCCAGGTTCCCTCTCCAATGGTCATTGAGGATTCTACCATTAGATAAATGACCAGAATCGATTTATGCATTGGGTGGCCCATTCTTTCTTTGAACAAGCAGTAAATCATTATCTTGCCTGCAGTTACTGAGACTAATTTATGGTTCTTTCTCTTCTGCCTCCTTGCAAAAAGAATATCCAATGAAGGGTAATGTTAAATACAAATCCAGGGGCTGCCTTCTTCAAATTAAAGGAAAGTTGTAATAAGACAGCAATCGTTAGTACAAATAGGCACATTTTGTAAGCTGCCTATACCAGGCATTATTAAGGGAAGCTACATGCAGACATAGAAGAATGTTCAAAAGTAAAACCCACTAATAACCCATGTCGTTTTTCACCCTTGTAATTTGTAATTGAAATAAACCTTAGCATCTGTTTAAATTAATTAACACTCAATTATGTTTTATAATTTGATAGTAGTCAGGAATATTGATTTTAAAACTCAGTTTTACTTATTCATCAATACAAGCATGATAAGAAAAATGCAGATACATTTTTTAAGGAGAACTCTATTTTGAAAATGTGAAAGATGGATTTCAAAATATTTACTAGCATTTGTTGAATAAAATTCAAGTCTCTTACAGGTTGAACAAGGTATTGTTGGATTTGATCCATAATTTAAATTTTTCAACTCATCCTAATAAATTCTGACATTCATTAGGATCAAAGTCATAAGTTTTTTTCTAAATTGGGTAACTCAAAAACCCTAAAAACAAAATCAATTTAAACTCTCTAGCTGTAGAATATATCTTCCTCCAAACACACACAAAGGTAAAGAAGAAGAATAGGACTTTTTAAAGTAATGTCCAGAGCCCAAATTTAAACCAAGATAACTTTCTCAGCTGTAAGCCATACCCAACAGACGGCTTCCTCTAATGAGAGTTAATCTGGACTGAGCAACATAGGCCACTGTGTTCCATTCTTGGCTGTGTTGGTGAATAACTGTGTGACTTCGGGCAAGGCAGTTAACAAATTTGGCCTTTGATATCCTAGCTGTAAAAGTGACTTAGAAAACCAGACAATGTACCACCACCTACCTCCTAGGCAGATGGTCAGAATAAATGGGAACATGTGATGAGCTTTGAACTCCTCAGGGAACAAAAAAAGCGCCTTCGAAATTCAGAGCAGGAAAAATGATAGGGTGTATAGAGATCTCTGAAAGTTATTCCCTCTGTTCCAAGATTATTTGCATTTTATTCCTTATAAATATACTTGTTCACATATATGAATATATTTATCAGATAGAATATACCCATATATACATACATATATGTTTATGTTTATTTAGCATGCAGATAAATATGTGCAAAATTATAAATTATATCTGTGTGTAGGCATATATATGACATATATGATTGATTTCTTTTAATCCATATCAAAGTTTTAAAAGTGTGGACTTTCATAGAACATTGTAATTCTAATCTTAAGAGACTGAGAAGTTAATAGATTGGATGAATTCAATCTTAATAAAAATTAACATAGTCAAACAGATAATTAACATATTGGTTTTGTCATGCTTTAAAAACTGTCAGACAGTAGCTAATACTTTACCACTGGTTATGGTGATAATAATAAATAAAGCCTAACTTAAAAAGTGTTCATTTATGTATTTAATGCAAATCTATTTTTCTAATAATTGAATCCCATTCAATGATATTATTAGAAAGGAGCTGTCTTCCACAAAAATGTTTTTTTTCTTTTACTTGAAGAAAGTTAATAAAAGAAAAACTTAGTCCTTCTTTATTCATGTTTATTAGAATTATTGTTTATAAACTATAAAGAAACTTCAGAAATTATCTAATCTGTTACCCACCCTAAGCGTAAAACCCATTTACAATTAAATTAATAAGATAAATCATAGAATGTAATTCCCTTGAGGCAGAGATTGTTTCTTTTGTCTCAGTATCCAGCCCAAAGTCTTGCACTCAATGAGGCCTTAATTTTGTTGTTCAATCATTTCAGTCATGTCTGACTTTTTGCACTTATTTGAGGGTTTGTGGGGCAAAGATATTGAAGTGGTTTGCGATTTCCTTCTTCATCTCATTTTACAGAGGCAAATAAGGTTAAATGACATGCCCAGGGCCACATAGCTAGCAAATGTCTGAGGGTGGATTTGAACTCAGCACTTTGTGACATCTGGCATTCTATCTGCTTTGCCACCTGGCTGCTTCAGAGCATTCATAGGAATGGCTAACTTACTCGTGGAATGTGAATGTGATGGAATGCTCTTAGGATGAAAGAAATGAGGAAATATATTATTTCAAAAATATATAGAAGGATTTATATGAAGATGTAGCAGAAAAGCAATTTATGCTATAATATCAATATTATAAAAATTAACAATTCTGAGAACTTTTATAACTTGGTGAAGGATGAATAAAAAATCAAGAGAACAATTTATACAATAACGATAGTATGAAGGCAAACAATTTTTAAATTTATCTAAAACTTTTAAAATTAAAAAACAAATTTTAAATCTAAAAGAAGCATAATTGATGCAATTATTCAAGAGGACTAATTAAACATGTTTGTTCTTCATACATCTGATTTCATATCTGCCAAATATCATGATCTTCCTCTGGACATAGAATTAGAATTTCATTTGTCTTCTTTCTAAAGTCTTAGAAGTTGATATCCTAATGCAAATTGTTCAATATTCCCCCTTTGGGGAGCAGCTTTTCCTCATTAGGTCAGAAGTTGGAGCAGATTAGTGCTGCCTCTAATTTCAGATAGGTGGTATGTTGGATAGAGTGATAAGCCTGGAGTTAAGAAGACATAAGATTAAATATAATTTTGGTCATTTAACTAGTGGTGTGACTTTGAGCATGTCATTTAACCAGTTTAACCCAGTTTCTTCAACTGTATAATAGGGATAATAGTAGTACCTAGATACCAAGATTTTTGTGGGGATGAAAGAAGATAATGTTTGTAAAGAACTTAGCACTGTTTCTGGTACCTAAGAGGTATCATATAAACACTGGCTATTATTATCCTCCACTTTTTATTAAATGAGGCAAATCAAGAATTTAGTTGCCTTATTTTCATTAAAGAGACTCTTCCATAAGGTGTCCAGATATTTAAATTTCCCCATTTAACAACTAAGGAAACTAATGTAGACCCAGAACTCTATCCACTTCACCACCTAAATCCTCCAGTATTCACCTCTGAATACTTTTTGACTCATGAATTTCTTTTTACAACTATGATACCCTGGAGGGCAGCTGTGTGACTCAGTAGACTGAATTCCAGATCTAGAGATAGGAATTTGTGGATTCAAATCTGGGGTCAGATATTTCCTACCTGTATGACCTTAAATAAATCAGTTATCCCTATTGCCTAGCCTTATCACTCTTCTGCTTTGGAACTAATACACAGTATAGATTCTAAGATGGAAGGTAAGGGTTTAAAAAAAAAAGAACTATGGTACCCTGAACAACAGAGAACTCCAGAAGTAATCTGTCAAGAGTAAAATGTAAAAATATTGTCATTCTTGAGTACTGAAACAAACAAATAAATGGGATGCCTAAACCACTTGGAAAGAGAACAAAAGATAAACCACAAGTTTAAAGAACAAATGATATAGCAATTCCTTTTTTTATTGAAACTTTTTATTTTTAATGAAATTGGGTGGTATATATAACAATAATAAAATGGAGTCTACAAATGAAAGGCCAGTAAGGTAGACCAAGATTCTTGAGTAAATTTGATAATGTATTATTAAAGAGTTGGCTAATCAACATCTAGAAAAGGACACAGTGATCACAAAAACTTTCATCACTTTATCATGCCAGACTTACCTTATTTTCTTTTTTGATGAAGTGGATAAGCTGATAGATCAAAGGAATGCTGTAGATAAAATTTAGCTAGATTTTATGCAAATATCTTCATACCTACACTTCCCTTCTAATTTTATTTTATCCTTGTTAGAAGTTTGTTTTCATCCAAAAAGTCAATATTGTTTAGTTTATCTTTTACATTCTTCTCTATCCCTTGATTATTAAAAATTTCTTACCATAGCCATTGGTGACAGATGTATCTTATCTTAACCTTTTCTAATCTCTTTACTATGTGACATTTTAGATTCACTTCACAAATGTATTTTTAGCTTATCATGGTATATGGCATAAGAAATTGTCTTAAAACTTATTTTATGTCAAAAATATTTCAAGGCCTTATACTATTTTTTCAGGTATGCCTTTATAATATATGCTTGAGTTTATCAAACGTGGCATGACTTTATTGATTGCTTCTCTTTCTTGTTTATCTTAATTCTTCATATGATATAATTAAATCAGCATTAAATAATTTTAATGCTGCTTTAGAAGATAATTTCAAATCTAGTAAATGTTTTGCAACTTTTATTTGTATTTTTTCTTGCTATTTTTCCTGATATCCTAGACCACTGATGTCTAACTCAAATAGAAATGGGAGTTAATGATTTATATATAAGGATCCTTGTAGACCATATATTGACTTAGTTTTAAAATATGACATTTTCTTTTCTTATCATATTTTAATTTATTTTGTTAAATATTTCACAATTATATTTTGGTATTTTTTAGGCCACAGTGTTGTGAGTCACAGGGGCCTAATGTTTGACACATTTGTTCTACATCTTTGTAAATGAAATCACATTATAAACCAGTGTGTTGCTTTTATCAACCAACTCCCCATGGAAAGAGACTCAAATTTTAATGACTAAGGTTCTTTCTCAGCTTTTTTTCTTTTCATATGGAAAGAGATTTACAATGGTGAAGCTCCTCAATATCATTTCTCTTATTCCTTTCCTTGTTTAGGAAATCCTAAGAAGGCTAAATATAAAGAATGAGCTTGACCCAAATTGTCTCACCTACCAGAGAGAGTCAATGGAGTATAAAATGTTTAAATAACACTTGGCAGGAGAGCCAAGTAAGTAACATCATCCCTAGATGTTTAAACCTGGAAATGGAAAGAGGCAAACAAATAGAATTTTTAAAAGAGATGGAGATCATTTATAGTTTATGACAGTTTCTATCATCAAGGAAAATAGAATCAAACTTGGACAACAGTATCACAGTACTGACTGTACTTGTGGAATATGTAGAAATATCACTGAGTAGAACAAAGACAGGAAAAATTGTCAAAATATAGCAAACATATATAGAGTAGATTTGTGCTTAAAGAAGAATGAACAAATATTTTTTACATATCTAGTATATACCAGGCACTTTGCTAAGTATTTTAGAAATATTTTATATCCTCACAACCTTGTGAGGTAGATGATAATGTAATCTTCATTTTATAGTTGATGTAACTAAGATAGACTTCAAGTGACTTGCCCAGGATCACAGAGCTAATGCCTGAAGTCATTAAGACACATGTGTCTAAACTGGGTTTGAACTGAGGTCTTCCTGACTTTAGGACCAACAATATATCCACTGTTCCTCCTAGCTAAGGAAAAAGAGGAATTGATAAAGGCAGTATCTGAAACTATGTTAAATACAAAAGGCTTCTGGGGGGAGACCTAAAAGAAAATTAAAAAATAACAGAGAAAAAAAATCAATTATGATTATATCTTTTTAGTGAAATACACAAAATTTTCATGAATCATATCAACATAGTTTGAGAGTCCCCCTAAAATGAACATACAACATTTGGGAAGTCATATTAAAAAATGAAATGTAATTATCAATTATAAACATCTGAAAGATAGATAATAATAATATCTTATCAAACCTAATTATTAATTATGGGGAAACCATGATTTGGTAAAGCAAGACTCCAGCTTCTAATCTTTTTTTTTTCATATCCATGAATCAAAAATCATCCATAAATAACAGAAATTTACTTTATACAGCAATTCTGAGAAAATACACAGTAGTCAGTATAAATTAAGGGTATTTATGGTCATGATGGGTGTTTGCCATTGTGTTGGAAGAGATTCAGTGTAATGTACAAGAGTTTGCCATTGATTCTATAGATAGTAAGACCTTGCAAATGCTTCTATTTTGGGGACCACATTGAGATGGTTTCAGTAAGCTCTGAATCCTTTCAGACCTTTCTAGAAAAGATTTGTAACCACTCAAGGTATTTAAAAACTTGGCTACCCAAAAAATGAAAGGTCACATGGATGATTCATGAGTGTCTGTTTCTCAGATCACGGCTTAAATTTGGATGAAAAATCTAGAGAGATCAACCATTAGCTTGCTTACTGGGGACAGAGAAGGAATACAGCTGGAAAATAAATTGGAACCAGAGTTGAACTGAAAGAAGATAGTGAGATAGATTTCATTTATGATATTGCAAATTACTTTTAATAACCCCAAATATCCTATGAAATTTGTTGATATTTTTAATACCAAATTCCACCAGAGCTATTATATGACTATGAGACATTTAAATACAATGATCTCTGAAGAAGATTCTGGAAATTTGGTGGCTTAGATGGATGAAAATTCAGACTACAATACCCTTCCTCACTGAGATAAAAAACAAAACACTTTGAGGGGAAAGAAAACAAAATCTAACAACAGGACAGAGCTGGGAAATCCTCCTGCTGGACAGCTCAAGAGGTACCAAGAAAAAGACCTGAATTCTTGAATTGTTGGATTTGAGGAAAGAAAGAAGGAAAATTCCAGGACTGTTCCACCATGTGCTGTGCTGAGTCTCCAGTGGCTCCCCAGAATCTCTGGGTGGGCAAACACACTAGTCCAGAGAGAGGGCATTGGTAGCATAGCTGAGCTGGTCTCAGGACATTGAACACAGATGGCAGGGAGGGGGCCAGAGGAGAAATGCAGGGAGGGCAACTTAGAACCAGTGAAAATACTCCATTTCCCCCCTCCCCATTGAGATTTTAGCCTCAGGGCACATCAAGCTCAATCAACCTGGGCTTAATCCCATCAATAAGACAGATAAGAAGTCTTCAGAGGGCAGGGAAATTCCAACACCCCTCCCCCAAAGACTATAGAGAAAGTAAATACAAAAGATCAGCTTAACCTAATCAACCAGTAGAACAGAGAAAGTACCTATTCAGGTCAAAAAATTCCAAATACAAAAATTCAGCAAATAATCTGAGAAGCAAGAAAGAAATAAAAAATGTGAGTAAACAACATAAAAAGAAAAAAGAAAATACAATTGACAGCTTCTTTATAGGAAGTGAAAAAAAGAGCAAATGAAACAGAAGAAGAACAAGGATCTCCAAGCAAAAACAAAGAAACTCCAGGAAATAGGACACAGGTTTTGGAAGAACTCAAAATACAATTCAAAAAAATTGCTGAAGACAATTGGGAAAAGAAAAAGAAAAGAAAATACATGAACTAAAACAAGAAAATAGTGTCTTGAAGACTGAAATTGAGCAACTAGAAAATAAGGAAAAGGAGAAAGATGACCTAAAACAAAAATCAGACCAAAAGGAGAAGGATGACCAAAAAGCCAGGAATGAAATTCAGTCATTAAAAATTAGAACTCAACAACTAGAAACCAATGACTTCACAAGGTAGCAAAAATATATAAAACAAAATCAAAAGAATGAAAAATTTGAGGAACATATGAAACACCTCATTGCTAAAACCTCAGATCTGGAAAACAGATTGCAGAGAGATGATTTAAGAATTATTGGACTACTGGAACATCATGACACAAGGAAAAGCCTGGATATCATCCTACAGGAAATTATAGAAGAAAACTGCCTCAATATTATATCAGACAAGAGGGAAAAGAGGAGATTGAAAGAATCCACAGATCACCCCCTACAATTAATCAAAAACTGACAACTCCCAGGAATATAATAGCTAAATTTAAAAAAAAAATACCAGAACAAGGAAGAATTATTACAAGCTAAAAGAAGAAGTCATTCTGGTACTAGGGAACCACAGTTAGGATAACCAGGAACTGGCTGCATCTACATTGAGGGAACAGAAGGTATGGAATATAATATTCCAGAAAGCAAGGGAACTGGGTCTATAATAAAGAATCTAGTATCCAGCAAAAATGACTATATTCTTGTAGGGAAAATTGTGGTCACTTAATAAAATGGAAGACTTCCAAGCATTTATAAAGAAAAAAACTGGACTAAAACAGAGAATTTGCTGCCCTAACACAGAATGCAAGAGAATTACCAAAAGATAATTAAGAGAGGGAAAACAAAACAAAACAAAACAAAAAATCATAACCTTTTCTTTAAGGGACCCAATAATTCCAAATGATTTCTATTCCTATAAGAAAAGATGATGTTAGTAACTCTTAAAATTGTTATTATCATTAGGGTAGCTAGAAGAAGTATACTTAGAGGGAACAGTGACAAACTGTATAGAAAGAAATATGAAGATATCTGTATATACACATGATAATAAAATAAAAATTAAAAAATAAAGATAAATGATGATATTAAGAGAAATGGGAAAAGAGAGAAAATGGATTAATTTATATCCCATAAAGAAGCATGTGGGGGAAACAAGGGAGAAGACTAATACAAGGGAAGGGTAAAGAGGTTGGAGAGCGGAAATACTTAATTCTTAAGTTCATTGAAATTAATACAAAGAGGGAAGAACAATCAGATCCATTAGGGCAGAGAATTGATTTGCACCCTATAGAGAAGTAGAAGGGTAACAAACAAACTGGAGGGGAGGGAAGCAATACTAAGGAGGGAGAGGGAAGGGGGGTAATTTAAAAAGACCCTAAAGAATAATAAGAGGGGAATAAGAAGTGAGGGGGGAGAAATGGAAGTACAACAAGGGAGGGGATTAGGGGGACTGATTAAAAACAAAACACTGGTATAGAAGGAAATAGTGAAAGTAGAAAGGACAGGACAAGGAGAGGGAATCAAAATGTTGGGGAACATACAGTTGATAATTACAACTCTGAATGTGAATGGAATGAACTCTTCTATAAAACAGAAGCAAATAGCAGAGTGGATTGGAAACCAAAATCCTACAATACCTTGTCTAAAAGAAACACACATGAGGCAGGTAGACATACATAGGGAAAAAAATAAAAGGCTGTAGCAAAATATATTGGGCTTCAACTGAGAAAAAGAAGACTGGAGTTGCAATCATAATTTCTGACAAAGCAAAATTTAAAAAAAAAATAGATCTGCTTAAAAGAGACAGGGAAGATAATTACATCCCAATGAAAGAAAATATAGACAATGAAGAAATATCAGTACTCAACATGTATGCACCAAATTATATAGCATCTAAATTTTTAAAGGAGAAACTGGCAGAGATCAAGGAGAAAATAGACAGTAAGAATATACCAGTGGGAGACCTAAACCTACCCCTATCAGATCTAGATGAATCAAGCCAAAAAAAATAAGAAAAAGGTAATAAAGCTGAATGAAATCCTAGAAAAATTAGAGTTAATAGTCATATGGAGAAAAATAAATAGGGACAAAAAAGAATGTATCTTCTTTTCAACAGCACATGGTACATTCACAAAGAGTTGACCATATAGTAGGGTATAGAAACATGGCAAACAAATGCAAAAGAGCAGAAATAATAAATTTAACCTTTTCAGATCATAATGCAATAAAACTAATAATTAGTAAGGCTACATGGAAAGGTAAATCAAAAACTAATTGGAAAGTAATAATATGATTCTCCAAAATCACTTAGTTAAGGAACAAATCATAGAAACAATTGACAATTTCATAGAAGAGACTGACAATGATGATACATCCTACCAAAATCTGTGGGATGCAGCCAAAGCAGTACTCAGGGGAAAATGTATATCTTTGAGAGCATATATTAACAAATTAGGGAAGGCAAAAATAAATGAATTGGTTATGCAAATTAAAAAACTAGAAAGTGAACAAATTAAAAATCCTCAAATGAAAATTAGAGATCATAAAAATGAAAGAAGAAATTAATAAAATCAAAAGTAAAAGAACTATTGAATTAATAAATGAAACTAAAAGCTGGTACTTTGAAAAAACAAATAAGATTGACAAAATACTGGTCAATATAATAAAAAAAAGAAAAGAATGAAACCAAGATAACAGTATCAAAGATGAAAAGGGAGACCTCACCTCTAATGAAAAGGAAATTAAGGCAATCATTAAAAATATTTTGCCCAATTATATGGCAATAAACATAGCAATCTAGGTGATATGAATGAATATTAAAAAATATCAATTGCCTAGATTAACAGCAGAAGAAATAGAATACTTAAATAATCCCATATCAGAAAAAGAAATTGAACAAACCATTAAAGAACTCCCTAAGAAAAAATCTCCATGACCAGGTTGATTCACAAGTGAATTTTATCAACATTAAAAGAATTACTAATCCCAATTCTATACAAATTATTTGACATAATAAGCAAACAAGTAGTTCTACCAAATTCCTTTTATGACACAAATATGGTACTGATCCCAAAGTCAGGCAGACCAAAAACAGAGAAAGAAAACTACAGATCAATCTCCTTAACGAACATAGATGCAAAAATCTTACATTGAATATTAACAAAAAGACTCCAACAAGTGATCACAAGCATTATTCATTATGATCAGGTGGGATTTATACCAGGAATGCAAGGATGGTTCAATACTGGGAAAACCATTCACATAATTGACCATATCAACAAGCTAACAAACAAAAATCACATGCTTATCTCAATAAATGCTGAAAAAGCCTTTGGCAAAATACAACACCCATTCCTATTGAAAACACAAAAAAAAATATATGAACTGAGGGGCCTTTCCTAAAAAATAATAAATTATATATATATATATATATATATATATATATATATATATATATATATCTTAAACCATTAATAAGCATCATCTGCAATGGGGACAAATTAGAAGCCTTCCCAATATCAGGAGTGAAACAAGGATGCCCAGTGTGACCTCTATTATTTAACATTGTACTAGAAACACTAGCAATGGCAATTAGAGAAGAAAAAGAAATTGAAGGTATCTTCTTTTGCAATCTTTGCAGATGATATGATGGTCTACTTTAAAACATCCTAGGGAATCAACAAAAAAGATAGTGGAAATCATTAACAACTTTCACAAAGTTACAGGATACAAAATAAATCCACATAAATCATCAGCATTTCTATATATTTCCAACAGCAGCAAGAGTTAGAAAAAGAAATACGATTTAAAAATCACCCTAGGCAATATAGAATACTTAGGAATTTATCTACCAATACAAATACAGGAATTATACAAACACAACTACAAAACACTTTCCAAACAATTAAAACTAGTTCTAAAAATTTGGGAAAACATTGAGTGTTCATGGGTATGATGAGCTAACATAATAAAAATGACCATTGTACCCAAATCAATTTACTTATTTAGTGTCATACCTATCAAACTACCAAGAAACTTTTATACTGAATTAGGAAAAAACTATAGCAAGGTTCATTTGAAGGAAGAAAAGATCAAGAATATCAAGGAAAATATGATTTAAAAATGTGAAGGAAGGTGGCCTAGCAGTGCCAGATCTTAAACTCTACTATGAAGTAGTGGTCATCAAAACAATATGGTACTGGCTAAGAGCCAGAAGAGAGGATCAGTGGACTTGGGGTAAGTGACCTCAGCAAGACAGTCCATGATAAACCCAAGGAGCCCAGCTTTTAGGACAAAAATCCACTATTTGAAAAAAGCTGCTGAGAAAATCATAAAACAATATGGGAAGGATTAAGTTTAGATCAATATCTCACACCCTACACTAAGATAAATTCAGAATGGGTGAATGACTTGAATATGAAGAAGGAAACTATAAGTAAATTAGGTGAACACAGAATAGTATACTTGTCAGATCTTTGGGAAAGGAAAGATTTTAAAACCAAACAAGAGTTAGAAAAAAATTACAAAATGTAAAATAAATAATTTTGATTACATTAAATTAAAAAGGTTTTATACAAATGAAAGCAATGCAACCAAAATTAGAAGTGAAGCAACACATTGAGAAAAAATCTTTATAACAAAAATTCTGACACAGATCTAATTACTCAAATATACAAGGAGCTAAATCAATTGTACAAAAAATCAATCCATTCCCCAATTGATAAATGGGAAAGGGACATAAATAGGCAATTTTCAGATAAAGAAATCAAAACTATCAATAAACACATGAGAAAGTGTTTTAATCTCCTATAATTAGAGAAATGCAAATTAAAACAACTTTAATGTATCACCTCACACCTAGCAGATTGGATAAAATGACAGCAAAGGGATGTGATGAATGTTGGAGGGGATGTGGCAAATTTGGGACATTGATGCATTGCTGGTGGAGTTGTGAATTGATTCAACCATTTTTGATGGCAATCTGGAACTATGTACAAAGGGCTTTAAAAGACTCTGACCTTTGATCCAGCCATACCACTTTTGGGTTTATACCCCAAAGAGATCATAAGGAAAAAGACATGTACAAAAATATTTATAGTCACACTCTTTGTAGTTGCAAAAAACTGGAAAACAAAAGTATGCCCTTCAATTGGGGAATGGCTGAACAAATTGTGGTATATGCTGATAATGGAATACTATTGTCCTCAAAGGAATAATAAACTGGAGGAATTCCATGTGATCTGGAATGACCTCCAGGAATTGATGCAGAATGAAAGAAGCAGAACCAGGAGAACATTGTACACAGGGGTGGTAAAATCAAATGTAATGGACTACTGTACTAGCAGCAATGCAATGATCCAGTACAATTCTGAGGGACTTATGAAAAAGAATGCTATCCCCATTTAGAGGAAGAACTATGGCAGTAGAAATACAGAAGAAAAACAACTACTTGAACACATGGGTTGACACAGATATGATTGGGGATGTAGAATCTAAACAACCACCCCAGTGCAATTATCAATAATATGGAAATAAGTCTTGATTGATGGCACATGTAAAAACCAGTGGAAATGAGCATAGGCTACTGGGGATTGGGGTGGACGGGTGGAGGGGAGAGTAAAAACATGAATCATGCAACCATGGAAAATTTTTCTAAAAAGAAAAATTTTTCTAAAAAGAAATAACTAAATGCAATGATCTCTGAAGAATTAAAATTAGTTTAACATAGAGAAGAGGGAATAGTTCATGAATAGGTTGGAATAAAGAAACATTTCAAAGAACAGAAGAAAAGAATGTCATTGACTAAGTATATAATAGAAATAATATCTAAGAGTGGTCATGTGGTGAGGTTGAAAGATGGGGGTAGACACTCATAGAACTCTATTGTCACCCTCATATTGTTAAAGGAATTTGAGAAATTACTTCGTCAAAGTTACTGGACACTCTCTGGCAAATTTTTGGGAAAATATGGCAAGAATCACAGAGAACTTGAAGCAATAGATGGATTGTCATCCATATCCTTGGCAAGAATACCAAAATTAATGAGATCACAGTTCCATTTCAGTATATAAGTGCTGAGTATTCTAATTATTTTTTCTCCTTTTATAATATTTTTTTTCTGTCTCTCATACTTCCTTTGAATGATTTTTTAAAATAACTAAAATATATATATATGTGTGTATGTATATATATATATATATATATATATATATATATATGTAAACAGAGACAGAAACAAATCCCTATATTAGTCATTTCACAAAATCTATATCTCAATCTTAGTATTAAGTCTTGTCAACTTTCTGACATCAAGTATAGTATTCTTCAAATTTAGTTCTCTGAAATCATAATGTATCATTTCCTTGACCCAGGTTCTAAAGCTATTCCAATTTGTTTTATTCATATTGTTGCTTTTGTATAAATTGTTCATCTAGTTCCATTCACTACACTCTGCATCAGTTCATAGAGAATTTTTCCACTTTTCTCTATGACTCCCCATTCCATTAATGCTTTAGGCACAAAAAATTCCATTCCATTCATAGTACATAATTTGTTTAGTTATTCCTCAGTAGGAGGAGGGGATAAGCAGTTATATAGTGGCTACTATGTGCAATCCATACTGCTAAGGACTTTTACAAGTATCTCACTTGATCTTCCCAATAACCCTGTAAGACAAATGCTATTATGATTCTTATTTTAATTGAGGAAGCTGAAGCAAAGAGAATTTACTAATTTAATTAACATTATATTTTTAAAAATTGGTTTAGTTAGCATTATCTTTTAATCCTGACACAGCCTAATCATGAGTGGTGAACATCTCTCCAACTGTCTTCCCTTTCCTTTTTTGTATTTCTGTAGAGATAATTTCATAGGGAGCCAAGGTAGTGGCTTAGTAGCAGGGAAAGCTGAAACTGCTCTGAGAATTCTTCCAAACCAATCTTTAAAAAGCATCCTTAAGTGACAAGCGTCAAAAAACAACAGCAGGATGATGGAGTGATGAGGCTGTAATGATGAATAGAACTAGAAAGCTAGGCAAAGAGAGTTGATTTTCATAGGGACAAGGAGGAGCTGGAAGCAAAACTTCACACAGAGAAGTTCTGGCCATTCACCTACTACACCAGGTCCTGAGACTAAGCATAGGCCAACAATCTGATGATCCTGCCTACACCAAGAACAAATCACACCACATTCCACATCCATCCTTTGAAATCCAAGGCTCTGGCAGCATCCCTTAGTGAGGCCCAGTACTCTTTCGTACTAGACCCTTTCAAGCCTACACTGTTATGAAACCCATAACCCCACGGTAAAAATAGGAGTACTGAGTCCTGAAAACCATCAGCAGAGGAGACAGAATCATTAGCTTTTTGAACTCCCAGTCCACAAGCAAAAAACAAAAGGCTGGGGAAGTGAATAAACAACAAAAGAAATATATAACCATAGAAATTTTGTGTGGAGACAAAGAGCAAAGCACAGAGTAAATAGCGACTGTGAGATTCAATCTATGTTAAAGCAACTGCAAAGAAAATTGGGAAATGGACTCAATCATTGAAAGAACTCAAAAAGGACTTCAAAAATCAAATAAGACAGGTCAAAGAAAAATAGGAAAAAATACAAAAATAAAATAACAGATTACAGGCCTGGAGACAGGAGGTCCTAGGTTCAAACCCGGCCTCAGCCACTTCCCAGCTGTGTGACCCTGGGCAAGTCACTTGACCCCCATTGCCCACCCTTACCAATCTTCCACCTATGAGACAATACACCGAAGTACAAGGGTTTAAAAAAAAATAACAGATTAAAAAGCAAAATTGGTCAACTGGAAAAAGAGGAATAAAAATCCAATAAAGAAAAGACTGTCCAAAAAAATAGAATTGAACTACAGGAAAAAGAGAGAAAACCACCCAATCAATAAATGAGTTCCATGTAAAGTAGAATGGACCAAATGGAAAAGTAGGATCAAATGGTCATGAAAGAAATTCATTCTTTAAAAAGGAGAATTGGTGAAATAAAAACTAATTACTTCATGAGACAACCAGAAACAATTAGACAAAAATAAAAGAATGAAAACATAGAAAAAAATATGAAATATCTCATTAAAAACAACTGACCTGGAAAATAAATATAGGAGAGATAATTAAAAAATTTTGGACTACATGAAAGGCATAATAATAATAATAATAATAATAATAATACATCATATTATAAGAAATTATCCAAGAAAACTGCCCTGATATTCTTGAACAAGAGGGTAAAATAGAATTGGAAAGGATTCACAGAACACCTCCTGCAATAAATCCCCAAATGACAACTCCCAGGAATGTTATAGTCATGTTCAAGAGCACCCAGTCCAAGGATAAAATACTATAAGCAGCTAGAAATAAATAATTAAAATATCACGGAGCCCCAATTAGGATTACCCAGGATCTGGCTTTCCCACTGAAGTATTAGAAGGTTTGGAATATGATATTCTGGATAGCAAAGGAGTTAGGTTTACAACCAAGAATCACCTATCCATCTAAACTGGCTATAACCTTTCAGCAGAAAATATGCTCATTTAATAAAATAGAAGATTTCCAAGAATTCTTGAAGAAAATATCAGACTTAAAGAGAAAATTTTATGTCCAAATACAAAATTCAAGAAAAGTATGGAAAGGCAAATTAGAAAGAGAAAAATGTAAAGATCCTAATAAGGTAGAATTGTTTCTATTTCTATATGGAAATATATTATTTCTAACACTTAAATTTGTTTATCATTATCATAATAGTTAGAAGAAGCATGCATAAATAGAGAGTCTGGTACTAAGTTGTTAAGAATGATATAAAAATATCTAGGGGTGAAAAAGAGTATTGCACTAAGAGAAATGAGAAGAGAGGAGTAAAATGGGCTAAATTATATTCCATAAAGAGATGTGGATGAGGAAGACCTTTACAATGGAGGGGAGGATAAGGTGGTGATAGATAATAATTAAACCTTACTCTCATTGGAATTAACACAGAGATTGAAGAACAGCCAAATTTATTGGAGAATAGAATCCTACCTTTCCTTATAGAGAAGTAAAAAGGGAATAAGAAAGTGTATGGTGGGGAGGTGAGTAGTATAAGGGAGGGAGAATTTGAGGGAGGTAATTAAAAGACCCTATAGAAAAGTCGGAGATGAATAAGTAAAGGTGATGATGGGAAGTAGAGTAATATAAAGGAGGGGATGTGGGATGATTAAAAGCAAACCACTGATGTGGAGGGAAAGAGTGAAAGGAGAAAGGGCAGAATTAAAAGATGAAAACAAGATGGAGAGGAACACAGAGAGGCTACTCATAACTTTGAATGTAAATGGGATGAATTCACTCATAAAATGGAAGCAGATAGCTTCCATTAAAAGTGAATTAAAAACCAGAATCCTATCATATATTGTTTACAAGAAGCCCATTTGAGGCAGGGTGACACACGCAGAGTAAAGTAAGAGGTTGGAGCAAAATCTGTAGGACTTCAACTGAGATTTTTAAAAAAAGCAAAAATAAGGAAAATAATTTCATTTTGATAAAGGTAGTATACCTAATGAGATAATATCCATACTTTACATATATGCACCAAATATTATAGAATCCAGATTTTTAAAAGAGAAACTAAAGGAGCTTAAGTATGAAATAGTCAGTAAAACTTTACTAGTAGGGGACTTCAACCTTCCCCTATCAGAACAAGATAAATCTAACCAAAAATTAAATGAGAAAGAAGTAAAGGAAGTGAATGAAATTTTAGAAAAGTTAGATTTAATAGATATCTGGAGAAAATTGTATATGAACTAAAAATGAATATACCTTTTCAGCAGCACATGGTACATATACAAAAATTGACCATGTACTAGGACATAAAACTGCACAACTAAAAGCAGAAAAATAAAATCTTTCACATGATAATGCAAAAAATATTGTAATCATAAAAGGTTCATAAAAAAGCAAATTAAAAATAAATTGGAAATCAAATAATCTAATTCTTCAAAACAGCTGAATCAAAGAACAAATCTTAGAAACAATCACTGACTTCATTAAAGAGAATGAAAAATGAAGACTACATATCAAAATTTATGGCATATAACCAAAGCAGTATTCAGGGGAAAATGTATGTCCCTGAATGTTTATATGAATAAAATAGAGTAAAAATCAGATCAATGACTTGGGCATGGAACTAAAAAAAACTATGGAAAAAAAAACAAATTAAAATCCCCAATTAAAGTTTAAATTGAAAATCCTCAAAATCAAAGGAGAAATTAATAAAACAGAAAATAAGAAAACAATTGAATTAATAAATAAGACTAGGAAATGCTTCTATGAAAAAATACAAAAAAGGAAAGAAGAGAAATAAATTACCAGCATCAAACATGAAAAAGATTATTTCACCTCCAATTAAGAGTAAATTAAACAGTAGTAGTTATTTTGCCCTCTTATATCACAAAAATCTGATAATCTAGGTGATATGGATGAATACTTGCAAAAATAAAAATAACCTAGATTAGCAAAAGAGAGAATAGAATACTTAAATAATCTCATCTCAGAGAAAGAAATTGAAAAAGACATCAATGAACTCTCTAAGAAGAATTCTCCAAGATCAGATTGATTCACAAGTGGATTCAATCAAACATTTAAAGCAAAATTAATCCCAATGCTATATAAACTATTTGGCTAAATAAGCAAAGACACAAATATAGTGCTAAAGCAAGAAGATCAAAAACAAAGAGAAAATTACAGACCAATTTTCTTAATGAAAATTTGATGCAAATATCTTAAATAAAATATTTCTATTCACTATGACCAGGTCGAAATTTATACCAGGAATGCAAGGTTGGTTTAATATTATGAAAACTATCAGTATAATTGACCTTGTCAATAATCAAATGAACAGAGTTCAGATGATTATCTCAATAGATGCAGGAAAAACCTTGACAAAATATAAAACCATTCCTATTGAAAACTCTATAAAGCATACGAATAGCAGGGCCTTTCCTTAAAATAATTAGGATTGACAAGTATCATTTGCAATGGGAATAAGTTAGAAGCCTTCCCAATAAGATCAAGAGTAAAGCAAGAATGCTCATTCTTATCACTATTATTTAATTTTGTATTAGAAATGCTAGCTTTAGCATTAGAGAAGAAAAAGGACTTGAAGTGATTAAAGTAGGCAATAAGGAAACTACACTATCACTCTTTCTGAATGATATAATTGCATTCTTAGAAATTCCTAAAAATCAAATAAAAACTAGATAAAATTATTAATAACTTTAGTAAAGTTGCAAGATATAAGATGAAATAAACATTTCCATATATTCCCAAATAAGCTAAGTAGCAAGAGTTAGAAAGAGAATCTCCATTTATAAATTACTCTAGACAATATAAAATTCTTGGGCATCTATTTATTAAGACAAACTCAGGAATTATATGAACGCAATTATAAAACACTTTTCACACAAATAAAGTTAAATCTAAACAACTGGAAAAGCATTAATTACTCATGGGTTGGCTAAGCTAATATAATAAAAATGACAATCCTACTTAAATTAATTTCTTTATTCATTGCCATAACAATCAAATTACCAAAAACTATTTTAAAAAACTGGAAACAAAATTCACCTGGAAAAACAAAAGGTCAAGAATGTCAAGGGTACTAATGAGAAAAAAAGGGGGAAGTAAGGTGGCTTAGCAGTACCAGATGTTAAACTGTAATATAAAGTAATGGTCATCAAATGATATGGTACTGGCTAAGAGAAAGAAAGGTAAATCAATGGAATAGACAGGCTAACTGAACTTCACAATCTAGTGTTTGATAAACTGAAAGATCACAGCTTTTGATGTAAGAACTCAGTATTTAATAAAAATTGCTGGGAACATTAGAAAACAGTATGGCAAGAATTAGATATAGAGCAATATATCACACTCTATACCAAGATAAGGTTAAAATGGACATATGATTTAAATATAAAGTGTGATAAGTAAATTAGAGGAACATACAATGGTTTACCTGTCAGATCTATGAAGAAGGGAAGACTTTATGACCAAACAAGAGATAGAGAATATTACAAGATGGAAAGTGAAAAATATTTATTATATTAAATTAAAAAATGTTTTATGAAAACAAAACCAATGCAAGCAAGATTAGAAGGAAAACAATAAACTGTGAGAAAATTTTATAACAAATTCCTCTGTTAAAGGTCTCATTTATCAACTATATAAAAATCTAAGTCCAATAATGAGAATCTAATCATTCTCTAATTGATAGATGTTCAAAATATATGAAGCAGGCAGTTTTCTGATGAAGAAATCAAAATTATCAATAATAAAATGAAAAAAAATGTTCTAAATCACTCAATAAGAGAAACATAAATTAAAACAATTCTGATATACCACCTTATACCTATCAGAGTGGCCAATGTGATGGTAAAGGGAAATGATAATTATTAGAGAGAATGTGGCAAAATTCAGATACTAATACATTGCCAATGGAGTTGTGAACTGATCCAATCATTCTGGAGTGTAATTTGGAATTATGCCCATAGGGCTATGAAAGAATTCCTATCCTTTGATAAGGAGCAATATCCCTAGTATGTCTGCAACCCAAAGAGATTAAAAAAATGGGAAAGGACCTGTTTGTACAAAAATATTTATAATTGTTCTTGAGGTGGCAAAGAATTGGAAACTAAAGAGAGGTCCCTCAACTGGGGAATGACTAAACACACTGTGGAATATGATAGTAATGGAATATTTATGGGCTTTAAGGGATGATGAACAGGATTAGTTCAGAAGGAGCTGGAAAGACCTGTATGAAATGATGGAGAGAGAAGGGAGCAGAACCATGAAAACATTGCTCACAGTAACAGCAATATTGTGGAATGATCAAATGTTATAGACTTTGCTACTAACAGCAATATAATGATTCAGGATGTTTCTGAGCAATTTATGAAGAAGAACGTTATCCACCTCCAGAGAAAGAACTGTTGGGTAGAAATGCAGATGAAAGCATATGATATATCACTTGTTTATTTGGGTCTATGTATTGGGATTTTGGTTTTATAATATTACTCACTTTAAAAAATGAATAATATGGAAAGATATTTAGCATAATAATACATGTACAAAGCCAGATTGAATTGCTTGTCAGCTCCAGGAGGGAGGAAGAAGGAAGAAGGGAGACAATTTGGATCATATAACTTTGGAATATCTATGTGGAAATTTATTAAAATAAAAAAAATTATAAAATAAAATTTGTAAAAAAGGATTACTTTAGTTTATTTTGTTAAATCTTGAGTGTAATATTAGCTTACCTTTCAGACTTTTTATAAATATTTCAATTATTTTGAATTGAATTGATTCTATTATCATTTTTATTATTTTCTGATAGTACTAGTCAGATATGCTGCATTTGTGTTGTATCTTCCCACATTGATGAAGGTATTAACCATTCCAATAAGTGTTTTCACCCATATTTCTCTGAAAACTTCATACTAGATCATCATATAATCTACATTTAAGGCTTGTTTTGTCACCCTTAAATATTAGAAAAACTTTAAAAAATGATTTTCTAGTGGTTTAATAACCAAATGCTAAGCAGCCATTAATGGCTTTCCTTTTTAAGTATTTTCCACTGCTTCTAAAATCCCATATTAATAGGTTGAGTAAAAAAAGATTCAAAACATGAAATATACCACATAGCTATTTGGAAAAGTGACCATAGTGGTTTTAAAATTCATAAAGACATACCATCCCACAACCATAACACCATTTGTTTTCTATTAACATCAATAAAATAACCAAAGGGAGAAAGGAGATGGTTGAGTAGAGAGGATTTTGGGAATCAATCAGAAATTCCATCAGAATCAATCCCATCAAAAATAATTTACTGAACACTTCCTGTGTGAAAAGCACTACAATAGTTACCAGAGGAAATAAAAATATATTTAATGGTTCTTGCTCTCACAGAATTTATGAGATAGTAGTGAAAGCTATAGTTCAGTGGGTGAAACCCAGATTTGCATTACACTTAGCATTCTTTAATATTTAAAACTTCACTTCAAATTCTTCTAGCCTACCTGAAGGCTGGGCTTCTGTCTTATCTAATACTATAACTTGTACAATACCTAAACTTTTCACAATACCTGTACATTGTACCTGCATGACATGTAAATGCTTGATAAATGTTAATCAAATGAATAAATAAATGAATGAGTGAAGTCCTTAGAGGCATTGAATCTATGGATCTTATTATAATTCTATGCTACTGTCTATGCTTCCTAGTTATGTTGATATCTTGCCCACAAATAATATGATTTGAGAAGCATTTTATAATCAACTTGAGTGCATTATAATGGACCTTATACTGGGGTTATAGATGCAGGACATAAAATTAGCTTCTAAGATTGAGGAGCTAAATTATACTCAGTACAGTAAGATTGGTAGGGGAAATATGTTCAGAAAATTTGAAAATCATAAATATCCCTTGAATAATTTATTTACTCATATTGCATTCATTTAAATTATCTTTTACAGATAGGATTTTTGTGAATGAGATTTGATTCACAAGTTTCTGAATATGCTCTAAAATTTACATATCAATCTTATCCTTTTATTTGATGAGCTTCCAGTTATTGGGATGGCAAATCACTAGATATTTTACTAAAAAAAAAAATAGACCAGCTTTTGGACAAAGAAGATAGCTCCTGATTGGGTTGACCTCCATCTTCCGGACTTATGAGAGAATGAAAGACAGGTATGATAAAAATGTCTTGACTATGAATCTTTGCTTCTTTTAAATATCTGGAACAATATTCATATAGATCTATTTTCAGAATCACAAAATTCAAAATAAAATACTTATGAAGCATCAACTATCTTCAAGGCATTGTGTGAGTTGTGAAAACAGAGTTTTGAGTGATATTGTTATTAACTTCCCTTCTTAATTTTGCAGACATGTAATCTAGAGTTGAAAGGGGCTGTAGAAACCTCCATTGTATTCCACTTCTGACACTTTCAAAAGACAAATATTCATCCAGTTTTTGTTGGAAGGTCACTCATAATGGAGAACCCACCACCTCCCTCTTTGCATAGTTTATTCTGCTTTTTTCATTATCCAGATTATTAAGAAGTATTTTCTTTTCTTTTTTATTTATTTAGAATATTTTTCCATGGTTACATGATTCATAATTTTTCCTACCCCTCTTCCCTCCCCACTCCTAGAGATGATAAGCAATTCCACTGGGTTATACATTTTTCATTGTTCAAAACCTATTTCCATGTTATTCATTATTTTTCTTATATTTAAGCTAAATTCACCTCTTCTACAGAGTAAGTATCTCTTAGCTCCTTTCTTAGTTCCTTGAACAGAAAGTCATATAACATGAACTTGAGATCCTTCAACATTTTACTAACCCTCTTCTAGACCCTCTCTCAAAATGTTGTAGGCAGAAAACAACAACAACAATATTCCTGTGGTCTGGACAGTGATAAGGTCACATTTGTTTCCTTGATTATTACATCATATAATAAAATTATATTGAGTTTGCCATCAACTAAGACCCTCAAACTTGTTTCAGATGAACCACAACTTCACCACCCCACAAGAACAAAATACAGGTCATTCTATAAACCTGAATAAAGCAAATGGGTCTTGGTCTATTTGCTTATTAGAGTTTTCTTCCTGTTTCATCTAAATGACAAGAAATTAATTGATGGAAATCAACCAAGTGTGTAAGTAGAAGTGTGCAAAATGGGTTTCTTATTTGGACAATGCGGATTTTGCATTGCAAAAAGGCAATGCATTTTGCAAGCCTTGCCTTTTCTCAGAGTCACAGAATCTGAGAACTGGATGGGATCCCAGTGGCCATCAAGTTTAATCTAATGCCTTTAAATGAATCCTTTTTACAACATGCCCTACAGTGGTTATCCAACTTTTGCTTAAAGCTCTCAAAAGAGGGAGAACCTATTACTTTTGCTGAAAGCTCTGTTTGAAAGTTGTGCCTTATATTGTGACTCTTGCCACTTTTGCCCATTGCTCCTCTTTCTGCTCTCTCAAGTTGAACAAAACAAGTTTGATTCTTCTTTCACATGAGAGTCCTTAAAATATTTGAAAACAGCTGTCATGATTTCCTTCTCTGCCTCAAATCCTTCTCTTCTCCAAACTAAATATCCCCAGTTCCCCTAGTTAATTCCCTGATGATTCTCATTCATTAATAATTCAACCAAGTCAACTAGTTAGTATCCTCTAATGCAGGAAGTGTGAACCCTCAAGACTAAATCAGCAATCCATAATGTCAATCTGAAACCTAAAGAAAAAGTAAATGAAGAAAACGAATGAGAGAGAAGATAGAGTGAGTTTATTTAACCTCAGGAAAGAGCAGGTCACTCTCTGAATTTGGTTTTACAAACACTCAGGAAACCTGTGAGGCACTGCCCAGGGAGCAGAGGAGGACACTCGTCCCATTCCATCTTTCCCTAAGTAGCTAGACATGCTTAACAAGCACCGTCTGTTTAGTCGCTACCTTGTCTTCCCAGAATATTACTGGAAATGCCATTGACATTATGCAGATTCTTTTCTTTCTCTGTATTTACTGGATCCTGGATTCTATTCTCAGAAGGGCGAATCAATGTATTCACTTCCCCGGAGAGAGGCAACAGCAAGAGGAAGTCAAGGCAGACATGTCACATTGTGTGTTCCCCACAAGTACCAAATGCTTTGGACACAAGTACCTCTCATCCCCCCTGCTGTCAGTAATCCTTTCTACCCAAACTACAAAGTCTTCCATGGCATCAGAATGCAGGTGCAGCGCTGCATACCATTATTATTTTTTTTTAATCCTTAGGCATTCATCTTTGATTACAGAAGTTGAAACTTGAGAGCTCTGGGGAGGTCTGTTCCAAGGCAAGCACAACCTCTCCTGGCCCTCGCACAGTGTGCAGCTACTCGAAGGCATCCTGGTACATTATCAGCCGGCTCCGTTTCCCTGCTTCTCACTGCAGGTGATGGTGCTCAGGCAGGGCAGAGCTGGCTAATGGGTCTGGTTTCACAATCTCCGGTCCCCTCTGAGAAATGTTACAACGGTGGCACAAAGGCAAATCAGAGAAACCTCAAGAAGGTCATTTGGCTTTTAAAACTGTGCTTTTGTTTCCTGGATGGGGATGGGGGACCCTTCCTTTGCTCCTTCAAAAGAGGCTGTTAAAGAAGGACCTTTGGGATTTTTTGGAGCTGGCATGGGCTTGTGGAAATCCATTGCAACTCAAGTCAATAAATATTCCATCAATCCTACATCCAGAGGTAAAAGGGACTTAGGACATGTATGTTCTAAATTTTATTTGACGGCTGAGGAAACTGAGGACTAAAGAGGTTTATTGAACTGAGGAAATAAATTAGAATTTGAACCTAGGTTTTTGATTCCATTCAGAACATAGTCTTTGAATAAATTGAGGAACCAGGAGTTTAGAATATATGAAAGAGAACAAAAACATTTCTTGAGTTCCCATAGTTAGTGAGTAGAAACTGATTGGAGAGGGAGATAGTGAGCCAGGTACTAAACTGATTAACAAAAGAGTGAGAATAACCTGGGGACAGGTAGTCAACAATCACCTTGATCTGGATTAGATCATTTTGAATGAAATTCTGATAGTGTGAATTTCAAAGGAATAAAGATTTCTGAGTGATGGCCACCAAGAGAAAATGGCTGTGGGAGGTAAGGCATATTTTGACTTCTTGTGCAGAACTAGAGTGATGGGGAATATGAACTCAGATGGAAATTTTAGGTAGAAGCTAATATGAAAGAATGTCAATTAAAACAAGTTCAGGATAATTCATATCATGCCATATTCTCTTATGTATAATTTCTGTCAACATTGCTCAGTTAAATATTTAGAAATCTCTTAGACTTGACCTATCATGTTTTTTTTAGTCATTTTATATCAACCCCTCTCTCCATCCCTGGCCATTCTTTATTACTATTTTTTATGATTTATGCTTCCACTAAGGCAAATACCAAAAAGTAAAAATTAAACAATAATTGATCAGTCCACCTAACACTAAAATTGAACCCAGAAATTTTGATAAAATTCCATATAAACACAGCAAATTATTAGTGGTGACATCCAAACTTGGATGGAAAAGAAGAGTGACTAGTTCACTTTTCAACAGTGCCTGGTACTCAGTAGATGCTCAATAAATTCTTATTGATTGGAGGAAGTGAAGGAAAATCATGGGTTTTAAAAGTGTTGAATATTATTCTTCTCTTTCAGTTTGTATTTAGCAAAGAAATATATAAAATTCCCATGAGCACTAGCTCCAGAATCAAAAGTTCTAGGTTCAACTTTTAATGACACCTAATCTATAAGACTTTGGTGAAGTGGTTTAAATTCCATTAGCCTCAGATTCCTCCTCTGGAAATTGAAGCTAGATCATGTGCCCTCTAAAGTTTCTTTATTTTCTAAATCTAGGATCCGATATTCCTACAATCATAGAATTAGCAAAGTGAGAGATGACCTCCAGAATCATGTATTTGAAAAATGTAGTATTTTGATGGTTACTCACAACTATTCAGCCAAATAATCTGAGGGACAGGGAGATAACTTCAGGGGTTGCTTATCTTATTAACTCTACACTCTCTAATACAACCAATATAAATCATGATAATTCTATACGCTTGTTAAATATCTACTGTGTTTAAGACATTCAGAGGAAAATAGGACATGACCTCAAAAAGCATATAATTTAGATGGCAAGAGAAAATGTTTAGTTGTGAGTTAGTATAATGTTCTGGAAAGAATACTGGATGTGGAGTAGGAGAAAAGTTTAAATCCTCTGTCATCTATTATTAGCTGTGTAACCAAAGGAAAGAAATAGAGCCTCATTTTTCTTAATCTATTAAATTGGTACAATGTGGCCTATACTTCTTACCTCATAGTGTTTCCATGAGTAACAAATTAGATCATTATAATTTGAATTTAGAGTGTGAGGGCAGGTTTGTAAAGCAATTTCTTCACAACCCCAGATAATGCCCCCAAAATACTTTATCAAGGCAGAATGGAATAGTGGTTTGAGAGTTGACTTCAGCATCAGGAAAATCTTGTTTTGAGCCCTGTCTATGCCATATTGGTTATATGACTCTAAACAAATGAACTCAGGTTGCAGTGCCTTACATAAATAATTCTATGGTTGTGGAATAGTTGCCAGTCTCCATTGATAGAGAAATTTTGTTCACCAGGACTTTTTAACACCAAGAAGAAGAAAAATTGGTTCCTATCGAGTCATAAAAGCAAGGGAAATATTTTAACAAGATAATTATGTGAGATGCTACAAGGCAATTAAGTGTTAATTTTCTAATTTATATATGTATATATATATTATATTGTGTTTATTGACATGTCTTATCTCATCTCTCCATTAGTTTATATGCTACTTGAAGACAAGATCCAAATATCATTTATTCTCTTCTACTTCTCATACCTATTTATAGAACCTACTGTAATATTTATAGTATTATCTATAGTAAAAATATCTATAGTATAGTAAAATCTATAGTACCTACTTTGAACATACTATTCTCGGAATAAATATTTGAATAATTTAGCTGTCAAAATTAATTCTGAAGATAAATCATTTGGCCCTGGAATTTCCAGCCTGCCCCCACCCCCTGCAGTTGATTTAATAGAAAAAAAGAAGATTTGACTTGGCCCTTAAAAAATAGATAGAGGCTTTATTAGTAGAACAGAAGGCCTAAGATTTTCCTCAGAAGAAGAAGCATGTAAACAAAGAAATCTGGAAGAGGAAGAGTACAAGATCTATGATATAAAGATAAATGAGATGATTTCTAGACGATGTCATGGAAACCCTTATAGGATTCCATTCCTTTCATGGAAAGTAGAAAAGACCAGTCCCAGGGACCGAAGGAAAGAAAACATAACATAAGTATTATTGGTAACATAAGAAATTTAATAGGACTGAAAATAATAACCCAGAACATTACTATTTTATTTCTAAAGATTCCTAGATGTGTCTTTGTTGTAAAAAACTATAACGTGAAATAAATTGCTGAAAAGAATTCCAACTGGTCAAATTTTTTGATTCAACATCCAAAGTTGTATTGGATCTTAGTAAATAATTGTGATATGTCTCATGTCACTTTTCAAAACAAAAAAGAGAGATGATTTGCTCTTATTAAAGGAAAAAAAATCTGATATTTATATAGTGATTTTTTTCTCAAGTGCTTGCCACACAACAGCTCTGTGGATACAAGGGTAATTAATCCCATTTTACAGATGCAAAAGCTGGGACCAGTCAATGTCAGAGATTGGAACTGAACCTTGTCTTTCTGAATCAAAGTCCAATGCTATTTCATACATTTCTTTATTCCACTTAGCGATGACACTTTCAAGTTTCACTTTTTCATAGTTAGGTTCCCTTATGGGTTCTTTTCTTTTTTAGTAGAAAATATATCCAGTAATAGTTTATTCCTCCCCCTGAAATGTTTAATTTATTCCCTGATTTTGAAATCCACTCTTTTCCTGAGAGAACCTCAAAGAGAATTGGTACATCAGATAGATCACTGACTAGAATTAGAGGATCTGGGTATGAATGCTACTGCTAATCTTTACTTCCCAGGTGACTTTAGACAAGTCATTTAATCTCCTTTGCTGTAGTTTGCCCCTCTCTAGAATGAGGGGGTTGAACTAGATGGCCTCTAAGGTCCCTTTCAGCTTCATGTCTATGATTATATAATCTTATGAAAACTACAAACTGTAGCTATTCCATTTGTTTCATTGTGAAATCACTATTTCCCACCCAACTGAATGAATATATATATATACATATATATATATAGAAATGAATTTCCAAAGTTTTCATTTTAGAAACTGGCACCAAGACAGAACCATGGGAAAGGGGAGAAAAACAATTGCTACTCAATCCCCCTCCCTATTCCAATAAAGTTTCAGTTCAAAGAAAGTATCATGTTAAATATAACAATAAAAATACTTTAGACTTTCACTGGATATCCAAGGCACAAAGGCATATAGGTTGTAAATAATAACTGATGTATTTGTGAAGCTGGAACAAATCTGAGATCAACTAGTATAATATCTCTATTTACAGATGGGAAAACTAACCATCAAAAAGGCTATAATCTGTCCTGAGATTACATAATTAATGACAGATACTCATTGAAATGCATTTCCTTCAAATATAACATATATTGGCTATACACCTACTCTGTGCAAGGCAATGTCAAGAGTTCCAAAGAAATCTGGATATGAACTCAGATCCTATTCTTTAGGAGTTAAAAAAAAATAACATGGAGAAGAAAGGAATGTATACTAGCATCAGTGATACAAAGGCAGTATAAGAACTATAAAGAAATTGTCAAGTAATAAATAAAAAGAAATTAGTATGAAAGGGATCAATTTTAGCTATGTTTGTTGGAGAGAAAAAGAGAAAAGAGGCAGGAAAGATGAGAAGGGAGAAGAGGGAGGGAAGGGAAGGGAGAATATTCCAAAAAGTTCAAGCTATATTTCTTTGTTATTTCAAGTTATTTAACATACATGATAAATTCATTGTCTTCAGAATTATCGTTTTGACAGTACTCTAGTAAGACTACTTCCAATTATCACTCAACCCCTCACACTATCACTCTCTCTCTCTCTGCCTGGGTGTTGGGCTAGTAGACTGAAATTTTTAATATTGAAATCCTGCCCTCACACTCTCATCACTTCCTTTGCCATTCTTCCTTTCCTACTTAATATAGAGTCATTGTAAGGTTCTTAGAGTATTGGAATCAAAGTGGCCCAGAAATGAGAGGATAAGGGACTCTTTCTCCAAGTTCTAGGGGAGGAGCAATTTGTACAAAACACTTTAATTTGTATAGTTTAGAGTGTTATCCAAAACCCATACATACTCTCTACCAAAACTAGAGTGCCAATTTGGCAACCATGAAATTCAGACATTTCTGGAGCAAATCTCCGTGGGCCTTGGCCTTATCATGGGTCTTTACTGGAATATAGAATGACAGTTGAGAAGATTTTATTGTCATCTAATCAAGGCAACTCTAAGATCTAAACTAGGAAGATTTCTGGTAAAGCAAGAAAAATAAAACAAATATACAAAAAAAAATCCCCTGATGTTAGAAATGTTAGGGAAGTAGAATCAATGGAAATTGGAAAGTATATCATTGTCTATTCTCATAATGGAATGAATTTAGATCTATTTTTAAAATAATCTGTAAAGACAGGTTGGGACAATTAAAAGGATACTGATTTTTGAGTCATAGGACCTGAGTTCAAATCCTACCTATTCTACTTTTTACCTCTTTTACTTTGGACACTTTCTAGACATTATTGTCTAATTTATAAAAGTGAGGCAATTGTATTAGTTTTGAGTTCTTAATTTATGGTCCATTTGCTTTTTAAAAATATATTATATTATTATTATATTTTAATATAATTAGTTCATTCTAATTCTATATATTTTATTGATTTAAAAAATATTCTAAGAAGAATCTATAAGCTTCTCCAGATGTTGCTATAAATTCAGTTCTAGATCTTTGAAATTCTAGTTTTTTCCTACAATTAAATATTTTCCTTATCAGTTAGATCAATTGTATACACACACACAAAGTGTTTACACTATCAATCATATGTGCGTAATACAAAATGCTAGCACAAATAGTCAGGAATAAAACAAGTCCCACATCCAATGTTCTTGAGATATTTCAGTATTATCCAAATCTTCATTACCTCATTTGGAATTTTCTTGGCAAAGACACTGGAATATTTTGCCATTTCCTTTTCTGGGTCATTTTACATATGGAGAAACTGAGGCAAACCAGATTAAGTGACTTGCCCAACTACACAATACTAGTAAGTGAATGAGACTGGATTTGAACTCGGGGATGACTTTTCCTGATTTCCCAGTGTTCTATCCAATGCACAACCTAACTATTCTAATACATGATCTAGAAAGAAGTTCCCTCTAACTGCCCAAATTATTGTCTAAGTGTGTCTCCTATTTCCAGGAGTAGAAAAAACATTTCAATGTGGTCTTTTCTCCACAATCTTTGTGGAAGGTCATTTCTCACATCCTCTCCTGTCATCACCACCTTCAGAAACTACAGCATCATTCTTCAAGAAAATTGCACGGAGAGAGTAAATCAGAAACAGGTATTTACTCTCTTAAAGGTAAATTATACAAATCAAATAGAACATTTTAGGATTATAGATCTAGGCCTGGAAGATACCTCAGTGGTCATCTAATACAACTCTCATCTCCCATTTTACAGATGAGAAAATTGACATTTAATGAATTGCCCAAACCTACATAAGGAATCTGAATTACAATATTTGAACCCAGATTCTCTTCCCATCTAGTAGTCTTTCTACTTTACCACACAAGAAAGGTAATATATGGACCTTGTCTCTTTGATCCCTTCAGAGACAGGGATGAGGAAGATTTGGAGTGGATTTTTCTCTTTCTTTTCCCCAAGTAACCATCTTTCTATGGAGCAAGACAAATTCTTGCAGAACACGGTGTTAGATCAGCCAAGACTAGACTCCAGGCATTTTATCATTACCATATTCCCTAACAGCTTTCCCTAGCATTGGAGAACACTGCCCCATGTCCCTTAAAACATTGATGAATTAGGTGACAGTTCTGTGCCTGCCACCATGAAATTAATCAGACAGTGTCAGCTGCTTCTGGGACCCTCCACGGAAGGAACTCCACGGCGGCATGATGGGAAGCCCCAAAGACCAGACGCTAACTTGTCCCCAGATTCTTTAATTCTTGTTATTGTTGGAGAAGTGTCCTTAAAGAGAAATCCCCTAAAAGGAGGCAAAGCCTGTAAAGAACTCTTCCCCAAGAAAGAGAAGGAATCTCAGTCTGACAAACACTGAGTCTATTTGAGTATGAATAACTCTGAAATCACTTTACTCTTTTTTTTTCTTTTCCTCATGAATTTACATTCTCAACCTTAGTAAGGAAGAACAAGGTGCCTCTGGCACTTTGTTGGATTGGGCTGAGGAGAGGCAGCTTGCCTTATCAGATAGAGAACTGGCCTTGGAGCCATGAAGACAGGAGCTTAAGTCTCTCTCCTGGTCCAAGCTGGTTGAGTAACCCTATAGGCTTTTAACCTCTCATTGATCTACTAGCTCTCTAACTCTATAGGCTGCAGAGAATAATAGTTAAAATGAACTCTTCTTAATAGACTGCTTTAAAATTTACAAAATGCTTCATGTATTATTTCATTTCAGTCTCATAGCAATCTTACTAAGCAGGTATTATCACTAACTCCATTTTATAAAGGAGGAAACTTATTAGCTGTATGACCCTGGTCACTTCAAAGTGACTAGACCTGGATCACACAGCTAGTAAGTGATTGAGACAAGATAGTAAAGAGGTGGGGACAGGAAGGGAATAAGCATTTGTATAATATTTGTATAATATAGATAGAAAGATATATCTTTTATAAATATACATAATATATTATAATATATTCTATAGAAAAATAATCACATATATTATATAAACATATAATATACAAATAATAATAAAATATTGTATATACATAAAATATTGTGTATATAAAATATTATATATATAAAATATACACAAACATGTATATATATACACAGATATATCTATATGTATATAAAGAAAGGAAGGAAGGAAGGAAGGAAGGAAGGAAGGAAGGAAGGAAGGAAGGAAGGAAGGAAAGATAGATAGATAGATAAATAGATAGATAGATAGATAGATAGATAGATAGATAGATAGATAGGCAGATAGATACAAAGATTCATAGATACATAGATACAGAGAAAGAAAAAAGAAAGAAAGAAAGGAAGAAAGAAAGAAAGAAAGAAAGAAAGAAAGAAAGAAAGAAAGAAAGA
>NC_058133.1:48745861-48806003 GCF_016433145.1 Gracilinanus agilis
AGGAAGGAAGGAAGGAAGGAAGGAAGGAAGGAAGGAAGGAAGGAAGGAAGGAAGGAAGGAAGGAAGGAAGGAAGGAAGGAAAGATAGATAGATAAATAGATAGATAGATAGATAGATAGATAGATAGATAGATAGATAGATAGGCAGATAGATACAAAGATTCATAGATACATAGATACAGAGAAAGAAAAAAGAAAGAAAGAAAGGAAGAAAGAAAGAAAGAAAGAAAGAAAGAAAGAGAAAGAAAGAAAGAAAGGAAGATACATAGATACATAGATACATACATAGATACATAGATAGATACATAGATAGATACATAGATAGATATTGCTTTCTTGATCCATAGAAACATTTTCTCTGAGGCAATATGGAACAGCCCAAAGAAGGCTACATTTGGAATGAGCAGGTCTATATTTGAATTCTAGTTGATCATTAATTTCCTAGATGACTTTAGACCCATGATGGCAATTGGCATGTGTGCTGGAGGGGGCTGCTTCCTTCCCCATCTCCACTGTGCCTGAGGATATCACCTGCCCCTCTGCCCAACAGTCCAATGAGAATGCTTCCTCCCTCCCCTGTCTGAGGTAAGGGGGCAGTTCACATGTGCTGTGAATGTGCTATTTAGGCACTTGGTCTCTAAAAGTTTTGCCATCACTGCCTTAACCAAATTATTTTTCTTCTCTTTGAAATGAGTGGGTAAGAGAAAGTGACCACGACTCTAACACCTTCTAACCTTAAGTGTATTATCCTTTGAAGGCCATTCTTGTAGTTGGTCTTGGAGTGAACCTGTTGTTCATTGTTTTTCTTACTTAGTAACCAAGCAAACATTCTTGATGTTTTTTTTTTCTTGACAATCCTGATCTCTTACAAACAATTGTGTCATCAAAATGAATTGTGAATAGGCAAGATATTTCCCTGAAGGACAAATAAAACTTCAGTCCTCCCTCTGCCTCAAAGGGTCCTGTTGACACTCAGTCCCATGCTTTCCAAGGAGAATATATTTTTATCCTTCTACTCCAGGCATTAATCACTAGTTATATTATCTGTTGTTTTCACTGTCACTTGTCTCTCTGTAGGTATAGATGCAATTGAACAACTGATCTAGAAATTTTGTAGTTGCATGATTATAGTCTCTTTGGAAAGTGTGGACCTCCATAGATTACCTGTTTTAACTTTGTCTATTGTTACTCCACTACCCCTTTAGTTCTATTTTTCTTTTAATGTGCTTTGAACTCATCAGATAAAGGAACCTATAGAAGTTCAAAGCCTAGTATTATTACTGTGAGCATCAGAGCTATCTCCTCTCAATTCATCAATGAAAATCCGGTCCATTGACTGAAGTTGTCTATTTTTTTAAGTATGCTTCTATTACATCTTTAGGGTATTACAAAAATATTAAAGTTCACCCAGTGAATTGCAGGTGGTGTTTTTTAATACTCATGTCAATCAATCAATCGGCAAGTGTTTCTCAGTGTCTCCTCTAAAATAGGCAGTATGGTAGACATGAGGGATACAAATACAAAGAGAGAAACATTATTTAGTCTCAAGACATTTGTCGTTTAAAAAGGAAGACAGCAAATAAATATATAATTATATACAGAAAAAATATAAAGAGAGAGAATTTATATTGAACTACAAGTTAGATAAATTTAACTAAAAGGTAGTTAAATACAACAGGGTGCAGTGGTTAGAGAGCTGGACCTGGAGTCAGGAAGAATCATCTACCTGAGTTCAAATCTGGCCTCAGACACTAGCTGTGTGACTCTGGGCAAATCACTTAAACCTATTTGACACAGTTTACTCATATTTAAAATGAGCTGGACTAGTAAATCGGAAACACTCTAGTATCTCTGCCAAGAAAACCTTAAATGGGGTCACAAAATGTTGGATGGGCCTGAAATGGCTGAAGAAGAACAATAAAAAGCCAAATGTAAGATGATTAGGGAGATAGACCATCAGCATTTGAGGGAATCAGAAAGGCTTTAGGTTGAAAATTGTGCTTGAGCTACAACTCAAAGAGAGGGATAACATGAAGTAGAAGTGAGGAGCAGAGTATATTTTAGACATGGAGGACAATCCACCAAAAAAAGGCATGAAGAAGAGAAATGAAGTGTCCACACTTCTGTCAATCAATCACTCAGACATTTAACCAGCCTTTATTAAGCACTGCAGAAAATACTAAATACTTTCCCCCCTCATATTAAATGAAGTTTAATGTATACATAATTTTCTTTCTTGAAAACAGTTTGACAAAAGGGGAGAAGTAGCTTGTATTATGGATAATGACAACAGCAGAATGATGTCCTTAAATGTAAAAGATCATCAGCACCATCAGCATCATTAATATGAAAGTTTAACTTATTTTGCTTCTCTTTGAGATTCCACCATGATTCTTATTACTGGAATGAAATATACTGAAATGCTGCCTCTCTGGCTCTTCGGTGCCTCTCGCAATTTTCAGTTAGCAATAGTTATCTTCAAGCTGGGAGTGGAAAACCCTGATGGTCCACAAACTAGTTGATATCAGAAGAGATACTGTCTCCCAAACCAGTTATGAGATTTAAGGAGTATTTTCTATTGTAATACAAAAGAGCTCCCCCCTTGATTCAATATTGGGGTTGCAAATAAATCACATGGCCTAGAGAGAAGACTATTTTCTGTTCTTTTAAATAAAGGTAGGCTCATCATGTTTCAAAAGGATTCTTCCAAATGCTTCCATGGTAGACTGTAAGAATTACTGCATAGTTAGAGGAAGAGCTGAGATATAATCTCAGGACCTAACAGGAAGACAATTGACTAAAAATATGAGAGTCGATTCTTGGTTGTAGACCCAGTTTCATTGCATTCTGGAATATCAGATTCCATGCCTTCTGGTCCTTCAGTGTGGAGACAGCCAGGTCTTGTATAATTCTAACTTTGGCTCCATGATGTCTGCATTGTTTCTTTTTAGCATTTTATAGTATCTTTTCCTTGGTCTGGAAGTTCTTGAACTTGGCTATGATATTCACGGATATTGTCATTTGGAGGTTTAATTCAGGAGGTGATCTGTGGATTCTTTCAATCTCTAATTTACCCTCTTGTTCAAGAATATCTGGGTGGTTTTCTTGAATAATTTCCTGTAAAATAATGTTCAGGCTTTTTATTTGGTCTCCATTTTCAGGTAGCCCAATAATTTTTAAATTGTCTCTCCTGGATCTGTTTTCTAAGTCAGTCATTTCATCAATGAGGTGTTTCATAGCTTCTTCAATTTTTTCATTTGTTTGATCTTGTTTTATAGATTCTTGCTGCCTTTTGAAGTCATCACTTCCAGTTGTTCAATTCTAATTTTAAAGACTGAATTTCATCCCTGACTTTTTAATCCTCCTTTTTCTGTTGATCTATTTTTCTTTGTAAATCATTGTTTTTATCTCTTACTTTCTTTGCCTAACTTTTAAACTGGTCAATTCTGGCTTTTATGACACTATTTTCTTGTTTTAGATCATGTGCCTCTGTTTCCAGATGGCCTATTTTGCTTTTTATGTTCTTTTCCCAATTTTCTTCAATGTCTCTTAATTGTTTTTTAATTGTTTTTGAGCTCTTCCAGAGCCTGAGTCCAATTTTCTAGAGTTTCTGATGTTTTGCTTGCTGTTCCTTGGTCCTCCTCTGTTCCATTTGTTCTTTGTTAATTACCTGAGTAGAAGCTGTCAATGGCAATTTATTTTTTTCTTGTTCTGTTGTTTACTCATACTTTCCCCCTTCTTCCCCCCTCCTATTGGGTTGTATTATTTATCCTCTTTATGTTTACTGGACCTGTGAGTTTGAGCTTTTCTGACCTGAATGAGCTTCTTCTCTGTTCTGCTGGTAAACTGGATTAGGTGATTGAGCCTAGCTGTTGTATTAATGTTCCCTGAGACCAAATCTTCCCCAGCTTCAGGGTGAGGCTGAAGGTGAAGGTGATGGTGTGGAGGATAATGGTAGTTATCCTTGGTCCTCCCCTCTACTCCTCTCTGCCACCCTCACCCTGCCAGCCACTAGTCAAAACCCTGAGCTTCCCATGGTGGTACCAAGGTACCCCATTGCAGTTGCAACCTTCATTCTGGGATCCCACCATAAGCCCCAGTCCTACCCCAAGTCTCAGTGAAGTAGGTGGGGAAGTGGTGTTGGATCTTTCCGTTATAACCAAGAATTCAACTTTATCTGTATACATTTCGGGTTAAATCAAATAGAAGAGACCTGTAGCTCTGTCTTATTGTTAAGTTTGATTTTCTGTCTATTTTGAAGTGTTTTTTGCTTTTGGTATGGAAAGAAAGCCACAAAGGTTTCAGCTTCTGTTGCATCTAAACTGCCATCTTGACTCCACCCCAAGGTCTGGGTTTGACTCTCTAAGCCTGAAAAAGGTATCAGTCCATCATGTTTATCTTTTCACTTTTGGTAATGAGTTTATTGTTTAAGATTATATTTTCATTATGTGCAGTTACTTTTGACAGAGCTGTATGCTTGTCACTGATATCATAATGTCAATGAACTATCTTCTAGCTAGAGTGCTGGATTTAAGACAAAATGACTTGAGTTCCAAGATTTCCTCAAATGGCACCTTTCTGTGTGACCCTGAGCAAAATATTATCCTTTTTGAACTTCAAGTTGTTTATCTGTAAAATGATGGGGTTGAAATTGATGTGTCTTCCAACTTTACATATGTGAGCTTATGCTCCATGTGGCTTAATAGTTTGTAATTGAAGTGAGCATGCCTCTGATAATAGTTGCATTTCATAGCCTCAATTAAATATCATTCCACATCAAGCAAGATTTTATATGTGTGTGTAGCCTTTGGCTTTGCCAGCATTCAATGTCCGAGGGCTCAAAGATCCTAGGAGTCCTGGGCCCTAACAGATTTACAGTGCAGCAGACTTGTTAACACTAGACTTGAGGTGTAAAGACACCAATGACAAATGTGTTAAGGCATTGAAGTTGGCCAATGTAGTGTGAACAAATCAAATGTTGAAAAATAATCGAACTTTCTCTATTTTTTTATTAAGCCATTGAGACTTTTCATCACCTTGAACACACATCCCAACACATTTCCACTGGTTGCTGTGGCTGGAAAGGGCAACTCAGTTAACTACACTATAGATGAATTCACCCATCCTATTTTCTCCTGACCAAACTTCCATTTCTTGACTTCTACAAATTTACACATGTTGTTTCCTTCTAATAGAATACAAATTCCTTATGGTGAGGAACTGTTCTCTTCTTGCATTTATATTCTTCACATTTAGTGTTATATCTGGCACAAATTAAGCACTTAAATGTATTTTCCTTTTTTATTACTCATTGAACCGTTGATTAAAATATTCATCTCCACCATTTGTTGGAAGACTTTTTTAAAAGGGCGGTAGGAAAAATGGCAATAAAATTAACTCCTACTGGTCACAATGACTCTTTACATCCTGTGGATCTCAAAATAGGTTTTCCTCCAAGTCACCAATGTTCAAAGGGCTTCTATAGTATCGGGTGAAGAGGAATTCACAGATCCCCATGTTTGTGTTTAATGCCACCAGTATGGTCATGCCAACCTCCTTGAAGTTGTTCCAGGGGACAGTTATAGAGCTATGACCAGGCCAACAAATAATGTTCCCAATAAAATTTGTAGTCATGATAAAAGTGAGCCAGAGGCAGCAAACCTGTACCATCTGCCTAACTCTTTCACTGACTTGATTTGTGATACTGAACAGGCCATTTAACCTCTTTCATCCTCAGTTTCCTCTCTTATAAAATACAATGTCACTTACCAGAGAAGGATGGTGAAGGAATAAATGGAACGATTAATTTTTCTAGTGTCATGAATTCTTTTGGCAGACCAATAAGCAGCCTGATCCCTATTCTGTGTGTATTCACATGTGTGCATTGCTGTTTGTGTGTGTATAGGTGCATATGTGTGTGATGCAGTTAGTGGGGTCTATCATATTATCTATAACACATAAGGATGCCATAAGCAACCTCACACTCACTCATTTGGAGAGATTGTCTTCTGCCTTATAGGGGATGTCACCACAGAGTAGCTGTGATGATTTTCACATGATTTCCAAACTAGGCATCTCTTAAAGCAAGTAGAACCCAATGTTTGTCTACAATATAAGGGCAATGATTCCGCAGGTTAACACAGAAAAACCAATATCAAAGGATTGTACAAAGTTAGAAAATATAGTAACATTTCACAATTGTATAATCTTTAAAGTCTGCAATCACTTTTTGCATATTTTCTTATTTGATGCTTATAACAATTCATTTAAAAATGCTAATTATTTTTACATTTTATAGATGAAAAAATTAAGACCCTGGGATGAGTGCTAGGTCTTACTTATTTCAACTCCAGCACTCTAATTACCAATGTAATGCAATTCAGATATTTATGGAGACATCCAAAGGAAATACTTTGAAAAATTGAACTAGTCTTATTAGAGTGATTACTCCTTTCATCTGGGCAGATGAGATTAGAATAAGGTAGAAATGGATAGGCATTGACATTCACCAATTACAATGACACAACATATCCATAAAATGAAGAAAAATATGAATAAAAATAGATATGAAGAAAATATATATCTACATCCATATCTATGTCTATATCTATGTATATGTCTATATATCTATATCAATGTTGATATAGATATATAGAGTAGATATCTGGATATCGATATCTAGACATATAGATAGATATATCAACATATATATAGATATATAGAGAGATTAGGAAGCAGATTGAGAATTTAATTTCCATATTGGATAGAACAAGAGGAAATTTTTAGCTCCTAAACAACTCAGGAAGATTCCCAGAGAGCAGAAAGAGTTTCACAGTAGCCTACAAGATGAATGTTAGATGATTAAGGAGCACTTGGAACATAGAGGGGTCTTCACAAATAATTGCTGATTGAATGAATAAATTGAATCAGGGGACACTGCCTATTTTAGAGGAGGCACTGAGAAACACTTGCTGATTGATTGATTGACATCAATATTAAAAAAAAAACCACCTGCAATATTTCTATTGTATATTGCATTGTAGATTGTATATCACCTGTAATTATTTGTATGATGTTGTGATACTTATAACTTATTTGATCATTGCATTTTTATTTTGATAAAAACATTTATTAAGCACTTAATACCCATCTTTAAATAATAGCCTTTTTGTGGCAGAGGGCCTAAATAACTCAGTGAGGCTTCAGACTTTTCATTGAAAGGTCAGACACTGAAGTTGAAGTGTAAATGATGTGGCCACAGAGAGAGAAACCAAGAATCACTAGAAAAGACTCTGATGTAGGGAAAGATTGAAAGCAAAAGGAGAAGGTAATGGCAGAGTTTGAGATGGATAGATAGTGTCTTGAAAACAATAAACATAGACTTGAACTACCTTTGGAAGATGATGAAGAAAAGAAGGATCTAGAAAAGTATGGTCTATGGAATCATGAAGAATTGAACATGACTGAACAAACAACGAAACAATAGACACCTTGTGGGTTCCAGACATGGTGCTAGGTGGAGGAGCTGGTAATATGAACACATATAAATAAATACCCTTTAGAATGTAAGCTCCTTGTGGGTAGGGACTATTTTTATTTTTTCTTTGTGTCCTTAGTGCCTAGTACAATGTTTGGAAGGAAGGAAAGAAAAAAAATATTTAAGTGCCAATTATGTGTCAGGCACTGGGCAATGTTCACAATAATCCTAGGACATAGATCATTAATTTTATTTTACAGCTAAGGAAATTGAGGTCATCTCATCCCTACCTGTAATAAAAAAACCCTCAAATAAATGTGTTGATTGATTTGCTGATAAATACAATATAACTTCCCAGAGGTATCACTAGTATCTAGGAGTGTCAAGGAAACCCTTTTCTGGAAGGTGGCTCATTAGTGAGCTTTGAAATAAGTCAGAAATTCTCAAAGGAAGAGATGAGGGAAGAGTGTGTTCCAAGCATGGTAGCAGGTGAGAGGTGATCAAGGCAATGCTTTATAAAATGGAGTTATTAAAGGTTCAGAAGATGTGAGCTGTACAAACACTCAAAGAGGACAATTTCCTTAACTATCCAAGTAGTCTCAGGCAAGTTACTTCCTTTCTCTAAAAGTCAATTTCTTCATCTGTGAAATGAATGGTTGAACTAGATAATCTCTATGATTGAGCAAATGTACTTGAGGTATAGGGAAATAGGGAGTGGGAATCCAGCATATGGAGAGTGGTCAGAAAAGTAATTTAATACTAGCTAGGTAGTTATGTGAATTACTTTCAGGGTTTCATTTCCCAAGAGAAAATCTCTCTAGCTGGTTGAGAATCTTGTGGATGCTTTACAAATCACTTGCTATTTCAGATGAACTTGAAATTAATAAGGTTTTATTACATTAAAATTGTGTTAAATCTCATTAGAAGGTGCCGGATATTTCATATCATTTTGTATTGTGAACTTCTAACATGCAATAATAGAAGTCCATTGAAATGTTGAGAGGGTAAATCTATCGAGTATTAGATGTCATGGTAATTCAAGAATGTTCAAGTACTATCAAAACCCGATACCAAGGCTGATGCTAAAGAATAACATGAAAGAAATAAAACTGGACTTGGGTGCCCTTCACCCTATTCTTTAGTCTCATTTGGGGTTGCTTCTCTCCCCTGAAGATAGGAATTCAGTGTTTAATATTAGTGTGGGGCTGCCTAATGTTTTCATGTATAATGTCCTACCTGATTATATTTTTTGAGCTTTTTGCTCAAAACAGCCCCCAACTTTCCACTAAAACTTGATTTTTCTTCTGCCTCATTACCCCAGGGCCAGGCAGAGATGTAAGTGTGATAGGTAGATAGGTAAACTCTGATGTTGTCCAAAGCCACCAAAATTTATGGAGAAAAAATTTTAATTAATAATTGTAAAAGATCAAGAAATTTTGAAAATCACATTATTTAAATTTTTTAACATTTTCATTCTCTCCATAAGATAAGATAGAGACAATTTATCAAGAATAATTACATAAACTAGGAACCTACCAATTGATATCCTTCATCTGTAACTAAATAATAGAAGACTTCCTACTTGAACACTGTTCCTCTTTACTTCTATTCCTTTAGGGGACTGCCTATAAAAAGTCATGTGATGATCTAGGGTTTCTGTTTGTCTGTCTCTCTTACACATACACACACACACACATGCACAGAGGGTTGATGCCTCATAGTATCTCCCCATGTAGATTGATTTTAATCAATTGAATTTTGTGGAACTTGTCCCTGGATTCAAAAATATCAACTGTAACTGTGGGAACTTCTTACCTTTTATAAATCAAAGGAGTACTTAAACCAAATAAAGTGTCTTCTTATAACACATTAACTGCTTTATATTATATCTCTGGTTATACAACCTAGTAGGAATATGACCTATTACAAAGGACTGGTTACTGAATCAGTCGATAAGCTTTTATAAAGTGCTTATTATAAGCCAGATGTTGTATTAAGCACTGAGAATGCAAAGAAAGGCAAAAGACAGCCCTTACTATTATTTATAGTACTTTGGAGGAGACAACTTGGAGGAGACAATGTACAAACAACTACATACAACAACATTTATAGAGGATAAGATGGAGATAATTACTTACAACTTGAAAGAAGTTGAGATGCAGAGATGAAGAATGAGAGAATCGGTGGAGGGCAGCCAGTAAAAAAAAAAAAAAAAAAAAAAAAAAAAAAAAAAAACATGTATTCAGGAGATGGAGTATTGTGTTTGAGGAACAGCAAAGAAACCAATATCAATGAATAACAGAGTACAATGGAAGAATAAAATGTATGAAGACTGGAAAAGTAAGAGTGGGCCAGGTTATAGGAAGGGCTTTGACAGTGACAAACAAAGGATTTTATGTTTGATCCTGGAAATAATAAAAACCTATTAGAGAGAGGTGGTCAGAACTATGATTTTAGGAAGATCATTTTGACAGCTGGATGAAGAGATGGACTGAAGTGAGAAGAGACTTGAGGCAGAGAAAAATTGACAAACTAACAAATTACCTAATACTTTAGGTATGAAATTATAAGGTTTGTTCTAAGGTGGTAGCAGTGTTAGAAAAAAGGGAAAATAAATGACAGATGTTATGAAAGTAAAATTCAAAAGCCTTTGGCAATAGATTGGATTTAGAGAGTGAGAAAGAAAGGAAGAACTAGAGGATGTCACATAGGATGCAAAACTAGGTGACTCAGATATTGGTGGTACTCTCAATTGTCATAGGGAACTGAAGATGGGAGGGTTTGGGGGGTAAAGAGAGTATATTCAGTTTAGAGCACTTTGATTTTAAGATCTCTATTCAACATCAAATTCAAGATGGACAAAAGGCAGGTAGGGATGTGAGAGTTGAAAACAAAAAAGAGATGACAACTAGAGAAAGATCTGAGAATCAACATCAGCATTGAAATAGTAATTGCATCTCTGGTAGGTGATGAGATCACCAATTAAAATATTATAAAGGGAGAATTGAATAAATCCTAGGGCAGATCCCTGAGGCATATCTACCATTCATTAGTAGTTTTAGTGAATAAAAATCCAGTGCAGACTAAAAAAAGGATTGGCCAGATGTAAGTAGGAGAACAAGGAGGGAGTAGTGTCATGAAAATGCAAAAAGGAAGAGAGTATCAGGGAGACACTGATAGTGTAGAGGGCTATGGAGAAATAAAGAAGGCTAAGAAATAAAAAAGGTCATTAGAATTGGTTATTAAAGATCACCAGTAACTTTGGATAGTGATCCTTGAATTGTGAAGTGGGAAGACACACTATAAAGAACTGAGAGATGAGAAGAATAGAAATGGAGATAAAAGGCAACCAATCTTCTCAAGAAGTTTAGCCATGAAAGACAGGAGAGATATGGGATGATGTACTAGTCATGATGGATGGAAAAACTAGGACCTTTTGAAGTTGGAGGAAACATGGGCATTTTAGTAAGTAGCAGGAAAGAAGCCAATAATCAGGGAGAAATTTAAGTTAAGTGAAAGAATGGGGAAGACAGAACAGGTAATCTACTAGAAAAGAAGGGATGGAATGGGAAGACTCATAGTTGAGACACTCGCTTTGGCAAACAGATAGGAGTCTACAGCATTAATATATTTGACTGATTTTTAGTCTTTCTAATCATCTAACCAGCAAAATATTTCATTATAAAGTGAGATAAAATTCAGGAAGTATGCCCTTAGAAATTGGATGAAGCACAGTATCCATAATGTCATTAGGGTATGTACTATTGTCATTTCAATTCCAACATGTATAAAACAAAACCAATTTTCCTGTCCTCTTCAACTATCCCAGCTCCAAAATTCCATATTTCTCCTAATCAGACAATTTTACAACCTCAGAGTCATCCTTGACTCTCACATCTCTTTCCATTATATATGTCAAGGACATATATGTCCCTGAGAATAAAAATAACACATATATAGATGTATATTACATTCTTCCCATAGTGCTCATAACATCTCTTCTGGACTACTGTTCACAAACTCCTAATCTGCTTCTGGTCTTCAATTCATTTCAGGACAGTTTTGTTTTTATCTTCCTATCCCAAGATATAATGGATGTGTTACTTGGGGCAAGTCACTGGGTGCTCTGGGGCACTGTTAAAATTTCAGAGAAAGAATTGACCTACATTGGTAAAGAGTTTTCTTACCCAGGAAATGCATCCACCATAGAAATCACTGATCTAGTCTCTACCCTTCTTTTTGCCCCCAGCACTTAGTATAGCGCCTTGCACACAGGAGGCTATTTAATAAGTGTTGGTTGAAATGAATTCAATTCATCACAATCTATAAAAAAAAAAGTTTACTAAAAGCACCATGTGTATGACATATGAAGGGAAAATTAAAAGAAGAGTTTGGTGTCTTCCAAAAGAAATGAATAAAATATATTAAAATCTCTCCCTTGCCTCTTTTCCAGAGCTCGATCTGACTTTTGCTCTTTTCCTGGCCTTCTCCTGGCTCATTCTGAGTTTCAGGCAGGGATGGTGAGTGAGTGATGTGGAACAAATCTCAGTCCTTCACTCTTATCCTCCAATCTATCCCCTGATTTTTTTTTTTTGTTCTTCTGAAGACTCAGTCAGATCTTTTTAGCTTTCTGAATAAGATGTCTCTCTTCATTTCTTCTTTTTATTCCACATTAAACTCCTCTTTAGCTGCTCCATAAATCTGACCATGCTTTGTGTAAAAAGGTATTGCAGCAGTCCCTGCTTTAGAATACAGAAAGCCTGTAGTTCCTTAGAAAATGAACTGGCCAGCACTTTTTGAGAATCATGAGAGAGACTACCTTTTCCCACAGAACTCATTTTTTCCTCTTATTTAATTCAGCAAAATGTTTTGACAGGCTATTAGAAACAGATGAATGCTATACTTTTGGTATTAAAAATTTTTAAATGATTTTGCTCCAGCATCACATAGAAATTCATCACTTGGCCATGTGCTTTGGCACCCCCCCCCCTTATGGGTCTCCATATCCATGGGGAATGTGATAAAAGAATTATGTCCCATATTGGTAAGTACAGTAACATCAATCAAAAAGAAAATTAAGCAAGCAGCAAGTCTATAAGAGCCTTCCTCAGAAAATCACAAGATCATACATTTTGTGCTGGAGTAGACCTCAGAGTTTATCAGGCCTAAATCTTCCATTTTACAGCTAAGGAAACTGAGACTCAGAGAAGGTAAGTAAATCATCCAGGATGGCACAGGCTGTCTGAGACAAAATTTGAATCCATGAATCCATGTCTTCCTGACTATAAGTCAAGTATCTAAGAAGTAACCTCCTAACAAGTCTCCCTACCTCATCTTTTTTTTTTTTTTATTTTTTTCCCCTTCATTTTCAATGAGTTAATCCAGACTGCAGGACCTAGAGTCAGGAAGGCTCATATCCTTGAGTTCAAATCTGGCTTCAAATACTGTGTTACCTTGGAAAAGTCACTTAACACTATTTACCTCAGTTTCCTCATCTGTAAAAAAGAAATGGAGAAGGAAATGACTTTATTATCTTTGCCAAGAAAATCCCAAATGGGGTCAGAATCAATCACAACTGAAATGACTGAATAATAGCAACAATGAAAAACAACCTTTCCTTTCAAGGAACTTATATTTCTTCTCAGTGTTTTATACCATTTTTGAAGAAAAATCTATTGCCTTTATAACCAAATTCACATTCATTATTTTAGTGTTCAAGGTCCATTATAATCCTCTGAATGCTTTACCTATCTAATTTTATCTTCTTTTATTTGTGAAATTAGAGCTTAAATTTATGTCTGGATGGTCTCATAGTCTGCTAAACTTCACCTTTTACTTAATTGCACTGCCTTAATATCATCTATGCTCATTTGAGACTCAACCCATCCTTCAAGACCTTATGCAAGTTCCACTTTAAAAATGAAGACTTCTTTAAATAATTTGATTAGCTAGTTTCCAACTCCTCTACTTCAATTCTTGACCTCCAGAGTTATTGCCTTCCAGGGTGAAAAATCTGTTTTTGTCTGCACTCTACTCTTTGATTTCTTACCTACCTCCGTTTTACTTACAGCCACTTTCTTGCCTTGACCTCCACTTTCATCATGATCTCTTGAACCTTCCTTTAATTATTTCATGACTGTCCATCCTATATCTCTTCCTCTCATATTCTATCCATATTCCTTCCCTAAAAGAAATCTGACCCCTGACAGAAAATACTACATTCCTGGATAGCCTTTCTGGTACCATAATAGACCAGGAAGAGTAGACCATATTCCTTTGTCCATCTTGCCACTGTGATACCACTGACTTCCTTTGAAGTTCACTTGATAACCCTATCCATATCCTAGTTTTAGTCAAGAATAGATTTTTCTTCTTTTCTTCTTTCTAATAAAATTTAGTAACTTCATATATGCTTCATTTTTTTCCTTTCCACTTCCACTTCTGTCTCTCTCCTCATAAACATCCTTATTCATTTTAATATCTCTTCAAACAGTATGGCCTCTGAATTTACCTACCACCTCTTTTTTATCACTTACATCTTTATGCTACCTCAGTCATCCACAGGGATGGCCATACCCTTTAATTCATGATTTCTACAACCTCCTGGTCTTTTTTTGTTTTCTCTGATAATAAGCTGTTTTAGTTCCAAATTTCCCTCTTTCTCACTCCTCTTAAATCTCTTAATTTTTTTCATTATAATCTCCCACACCTCCATATCTCCTGGTCAATCTATTTCATCCCCCCCAGTTCTGGCCACATTTTCTTTCCTCCTTAGTCTTGACCTTATAGTTAATCATTTCAATTATATCTCTCTATCCTTGAATTATTCACCCTCTCCTAATGGTCATGCTCATGCTTTGCCAAGTTATAACTCTACCTTCTTTGATTCCATTCAGGTACTGATTATTATTCATGGAATCTCCTATAGATCTTCTGATTAGATCAATTACAAATAAGTATTATGCAATCTCAATAGAACCCTCACTCTTCTAGGAGGATTCTTGCATTTGTCCAAACTGATTATCTATCAAGGTAGACATAAAAGCTATTCAAAACCTTCCCTTCTTTCTTCAGTTCCACTACCACATGCCATCCTACACTCCTCTTAGTGGAGGTCATTGCCTCCTACATACTGAAGAAAACAATTACCTTCCCAACATGAGTCCCTCTTTATCCTGACTCTAAAGCTCATAAATTTAATAAATAATGAGAATAATATTGTTTGCTTTGCTGACACTAACCTCTCTTTATTCCCTTGACCCCATCTCAGCTCAACTTCTTATACCCTCTCTTAGTTATCTTATTAATTCAGTCAACATCTCTAAGCAGATGGCTCACAGCTACATACCCAGTGCTAGTCTCTCTCCTGAACTCCAGTACTACAGCTCAAAGCATGTTTTTATTTGGTCTAGTCCTTGTTTATCAAACTCAACATGTACAAAACAGAACTCATTAGGTACCTCGCCTCTGACCCTTAAGTGTGTGGCATTAGATAAGTCACTTAATCTCTCTGGGTTTTAATTTCCTTCATTGTAAAATGAGGGGATGGACTAGATGAAAACTAAAGTTCTAATCACCTGTACATCTGTAACCTTATGATTTCTTCTCTGGAAAGGAGGGAAGAAAGCAATTAATTAAATGCCCATATGTGCCAGGGATAGCTAGGTGGTGGAGCAGATAGACTGCTGGACCTAGAATCAGGAAGACTCGTCTTCCTGATCTTAAATCCAGCTGACACTTACTGTGCCACCCTGGGCCAGTAATTTAACCCTGTTTACTTCAGTTTCCTCACCTGCAAAATGAGTTGTTCAAGGAAATAGCCAATCACCTTAATATTTATACCAAGAAAATCCCAAATGGGATCACGAAGAGTTAGACAAGATTGAAAAAAATGACTGAGCATTATGTGCTGGGCATTGTGCTAAGTACCTTACAAACGTTTTCTCATTTGGTTTTCATAATGACCTTTGGTGGTAGGTACTAGCGTTACCCCTGTTTTATAGCTGGGGAATCTGCAGCAGAAAGAAATTAAGTGAATTGTTTGAATCATACAATGAGTTACTATCTGAGGCTGGGCTCTATCTACTAGGATTCCATTTACCTAGCATACAATTTCCAGTTCTTTAAATCAGTGCACATATGGCAGGAACTCAAAGTCTAGCTTAAAATTTTTTTACATAAACTATTTGTTCATAAGGTCATAGATGTAAAGCTAAAAGGAACTGTAGAAGCTAAGTAATATAACCCTCTATTTTTTTATTTTATTTTATTTTATTTCTCCAACCTAGACAATATAATTCTTTGAACAAGACATAGCATGTGAGCTGTGTCAGGAGAGGGAACACATATACACACTTGCTTATATTCTCTCTCTCTTTCTCTCTCTCTCTCTCTTTCTCTCGCTCTCTCTCTTTCTCTCTCTCTCTATCTATCTATCTATCTATCTCTGTCTCTCTCTGTTTCTCTGTCTCTGTCTCTCTGTCTCTCTCTCTGTCTTTTTGTCTCTCTCTCCCCCTCTCTTTCTCTCTGTCTCTGTCTCTCTGTCTCTGTCTTTTTATCTCTCTCTCTCTCTCTCTCTCTCTCTCTCTCTCTCTCTCTCTCTATGCATCCACATACAGAAAGATGCTTTAGATTTATTCTTCATCCTCAAGAAGTTTACAGGATGGTAAATTATATCTATTTGAAATAAGTTACATGGTTTGATTTTGTTTCTTTTATTTAAGATTTTCAGCTATTCCTTATTCTTAGGGATAACTAAATCTAGCTTGTGAGCGCTATAGTAGGTAAATAATGACACAGGGGTTTAGTAGAGGGAGAAGGGAGTGAAGGAGGAATGAAGAGTTAAAGTGGGTTAACTGCCTGACCCACAATAACACACTTGGAAATCTCAGCCACTCCCACAAACACAGGACTTGGGGAATGAGTGGTGACAGTTGAGACCAAAGTTCGTCATCCAGACAACTTTGCTAGAGATTCCTATTAAACTATAGTGGGTACTCTGGGTTGTGAAGAAGGAACAAAAGGAAGTTATGAAACTTACTTTTAATGAGTTTAAGGGTAAGAAATGTAGGGAGAGGCCACACTAAAACTAGGTAGCTAAGAACAGACTCCAGAGACTGGAAAGGTGGGACAAACACTCTACTCTGTCACTTAAAACATGCTGTCAGGTCAAGCTTGGAAGGTTAGGAGGAATTTGGATGTCTCACTACTGGGTCTACTTCTGTTCCAGTGACAGCCACCAGGAGTCACAGCAAGTAAATCCATAAAAGGATTTTTCCTTTTATGGAAAAAGTCAAGGAACTGAACTGGTTTGATATGTCCACCAATCAAACCAGATTCACTGTTCAACTTGGTTTTTTTCCCAGGGTAGATGGTTTTACAGAAGACAATTATTTTTCTGGGCTCTTCACCTTCAGCAGCTAAGGAAAGCCTCTAACTGCTAGCAGTTGCAACCAGAGAGTCTCTCCAAAAAAGAAGTCTTCCTCCACCATTCCATGCTTGGAACCTTCTCTGTCAGCCATCCAGCTAACTTATGCCTCTTGCTAAACTTTCCCTAATTCTATTATAACAGCGCCTATTGTTAAATTTTCAGTAAGAGCTCCTAAGACCTTAGAAATCATCAAACGCTACAAATCAAGGCTTGATTTATTGTTTTGTTGACCATCTAGATTTAAGAAAATGAGAGAGAAAATGCTAATAATGTAGATTAAACTCAAAAGGATTTCCTGCCATTTTTGTATATCTGATGGTTAAGTATTTACTGACATGTCCCTGTCTATGACAACCATCCTAGATCATGCCCTTAACCTCTCCCATTGGGACTACTGTTGGTAATAGCTGTCCTGCCTTAAATTTCTCTGATATGCAATCCGTCCTAAACAAAAATGTCAAAGTGGTTTTCAAAAGTGTAGTTGGAGCATTGTGACCCTTATTCAGTTAACCCTAGTTTCTCCCTGTTACTTCAAGGATCAAAAATCAACTTCTAGCAGTTTTCTCTCTCTAGACCTCAGTTTCTTCATATGTAAAATGAGCGAGTTGGACTCCATGACTTCTTTCTTGCTCTAATACCACGATTCTATCTTGGATTTTTAATAAAAGGAAAACTAAACAAAAAAAAAAGAATAAAATAAAAAAATAAACTCCTAGATTTGCATTTATCTCAGGCTCTTCACAAGCCACCTCAACTGACCTAGGAAAGGTGAATCACTTTCAGATAGAGGGGATAAGAAACATCTGAAAGAGTTGCATGTCCTAGGAACAGGAGCTAGAACAGACCTTAGATGCCATTAAGTCCAACCCTTTCTTTGGGTATCCTTATTAATTTTTTTCTCCCCCATATTGATTATAGTCCTGTCAAACTGTTAGGTGGAACAGTGGATAAAGTGTGAACCATGGGTAAGTCACTTAACTTCTATTTACCTCAGTATCCTCATCTGTAAAATAAGCTAGAGAAGGAAATGGCAAAACGGTCTAGTATCTTTGCCAAGAAAGTGCCAAATGGGGTCCCCAAAAGACTGAGGAACAACAGCCAAATAGTCCTTCTTACTATTCTTCATCTTTGACGTTCCATATCTAGTCTCTGTTCAGTTGTACTAACCTTCCACTACCTGGAAATCATTCTGACCTCTTTCTCTTAGTATCTCCACTTTCCTTCAAAGGTCAGCTCAAACATCATGTTCTGTATGAGGCACTTCCTTCCCCCCTAACCCCAGCTGCCAATACCTTTCACCTCCAAATCGTCTCCTGTCTATTTGGTAGCTATGTGCGCATGTGTGCATTATCTCCTCTTACATGACCATAAAATCCTTCAGTATGGGGATTTGGGCTTTGTATCCCAAACACTGAGCACAATGGCTGGCACATGGAGTTCTTGTTCAGCCATTCAGTCCTGTCTGATTCTCAGTATGGCCATGGATTGTAGTATGTCAATACTGTCCATGAGGCTTTTTGGGGGGCAAATATACTGGAGTGTTTAGCCAAGAGGATTAAGGCAAAGAGAGATTAAGTGACTTCCCTAGGGTCACACAACTAAGGGTCTCAAGCTGCCTTGAAACTTAATAAAATTTTGTCAATTGATTGTCTTGACCCAAATCATAGCTAACTCCTACTGAGTAGTGACCAGATGTACATACACACAGACATTCATTACAGACACTTTACTATTTGTTTTTTCAATGAAGGTTTATCTTCCTGGTTTTAAAGGAGTTATCAGTATTTGACCTACGAATTCTGCCAATCAGATGAAAGACAGAAAGAGTCAAAATCCAGTAATTCCATCCCTTCACACCCTTCAGCTCTACTAACAACCCGGCTGTGTTTATTGTTTCTCCAGAAAAAAGTGAGTAACGGCAGAAGTATGGAATGATGATGCCAGGTGGTCTAGCATCCTAGAGGTCAGATGAGTGAACTGGCAGAACATTTTAAAATATGCTGCTTTGTCAGAATGATTGGCAGGGCTGTTCTGTGCATAAAATCCCACATTTCTCCAAATGCTAAGTTACTTGTCAAAAAGTCATTTTGCCTTTTTTTTTTTTTTTTGCCTTGTGTCATGTAAGATTCCTTGAAGCAACTAAAAAAACAGCCATAATCCATTTGATTTTCTGCCTTCCCACGAGGCAAACTTTTGACAGATGATAAATAGCAACTGCTGACAATCATCAATGTGAAGCTATCATGCTTTTACATTAAATACAAAAACAGAGTTGTAAAGTCACAAGGGAGAAGACTTTTGACACATAAGAGACAAATATATAATCCTCAGAACTAAATCACTGTTGGGATCTAAGCAAGCGCAACAAAGCACAGCTGCTTTTACAAAGTCGAACTGAAGATAACTTTGATATGGGGGGCCTCATGAATGTCCCCATCCGGGGCTCCATGATGCTTCACTAGGATCTACTGCTCAACATGCAGACATCAGTGACTACATGAGCAGGGCAGGCAATGCCCATCTTATCATCTTGTCTCTTTTAATTAAGGCCTCAGAGATGACATTTCGAACAATTAAAATATGATGAAAGTCAGACAATTAAGGTGGAGGAATGAAACTTTGAAGAAAAGGAGTTTGGTTTACCCCATACATAGTTATACTTCCATCAAGTGAAATCAATTCAAATCAGTAAGCATGAATTCCTTGTGCCAGGCAGGGCAGAAAGGTGGCACAGGGAATCAGTAAGATTCATTATTATGAGTTCAAATCTGGTCTCAGACATTTACTAGCTGTGTGACCCTGGGCAAGTCACATAATACTATTTGCCTTAGTTTCCTCATCTGTAAAATGAGCTGAAGAAAAATGAAAAACTAATTCAATATCTCTGCCAAAGACAGTCACAAAAATTCAGATGTGACTCAGATGGCTCAGCAACAACACCAATCAGGGACCTTTGAGAATCCAAAAATAGAACAAATGAAAGTCCCTTCTTCTCAAGAAGCTTATAGGCTAATGAGGAACCCAACACTTAAAAAGGAAGCTGAAAAGTTAGAGAGGGAATGGGAGAGAATATCCTGTTTCTAAGGGGCCATGGTGGAGAAAATCAGAAGCAGAATCTGAAGATGAAAATAGGTAAAAATCTAAATTCATACAGAGCAGGTGTAGAGTTGAGCTTTTATCCAACAAGCATCAATTCCAGTGTGGAAGCAACTTCTCCTTATGCAGACCCATTTTTCCTCTGTGATCCAGAGTTTGTCTGGAAGCATTGAATTTACATTCCCATGGTCACACAGCTAAGTTTATGTCAATGGCAGAACTTAGCCCATGTCTTCTCAATTTGGAGGCCAACTCTCTATCCACTGCTCCTTCCTGCCTCCCATGTACAATAGACACTCCAAAGATATATGCTAAAAGAATGAACAACAGCATGGAGAAAAAAATTAAAAAAGAGAAAACTACATTTGGCTTTAGGAGACTAAAATTGAAATCCTGCCTCTACTGTGCTGTTTGATAACTGTAGTTTTCACCCAGCTACTTTACCTCTTTTGCCCTCAATTTTCTCCTTTGTAAAATGAAAGGGACCTCTGAGGTCTCTTTCAGTAATAAGTTTATGGTCCTAAAGCCCTATGAAAGAAATGGTCAAGAATCCTAATTGTTCATCAGTAGAGGGAAGCTATCTGAAGAGTGACTTTCTTTCCAGTCTGCTCCCTCTCCCTCTTTGACTGTTGACAAGTAATCAGGAGTATTCTCAGATCATTATTTTCCTTAAGGTTAGCTTGCCAGAAGCTCTGTGACACTTATTTCAAGTTATCTGGCCAATTTAGTCACCCAAAGCCCCCCTGGGAGCTCGTTTCCACCTCAAATTATGTCTTTTCTGTACTTTGGATTAAGTGAATGATTTTAATAGGGACATCTTATCTAACTGGCGGGGGAATAGCAGTTACTTCAAATTTCATGGTATTCCAAATGATTCTGATATCAAATTAACAAGGTTTTACTGCAGACTGTTTACTTACCCAATTAGTAATACACTGGTCCTTTGAATTTTATCTAAGCTTGCTTTTTTGTCTTGGTTTTCCCCTGAGAAGGAAAAAAAATGGGTCAAGCAAGGGTAGGGATTTTTTCTCCTCCCTTGAGACCATTCCTCTGTCCTTTCTTTATTCCCTCCAGGGAAGAACTGAGAGACAGAGATAAAGATGGAAATAGAGGAGACAGAGACAGCCAGAGATTTTTCATACATTTACAATTCTAGGAGATAACCCAAGGGCCACATGTACCTCTAAGATCTCTAGCAATTAAGCCAAGGGGTAGGAGTGGGGGAACTTGAGACTTTGCTATATAGGAATAGTTAACCTTTGAGCTAAAAATAGGAGAGAGCACTGAGTGGAGGGTAATTATGCTCTGGATTTGGGGTCAGGATATTTGCTTACTGTTGGTAAATATTTATTTGTAAAAGTTAATCTGACTTAAATGGAGAAATGGACCTGAGGATTGGGGGAACATCATTGGTAGGGACTAGATTCAGTAGGACAGAGTAGAGACATTGCAAACCTCCTTAATGGTACCAGAGAACCCTGGAGGAGGGGGCCAGTGTTACATAGCTGACTGCCATGCTGTGGGCATCAGGTAATCACTCTCTCAAACACAAAATCTGTACCTACTAAAGAGAGAGCTTTAGTTACTGTGACCATAAATCAAGGACAAAGCTCATGTGATTTCCCTCAAGACTCTGGTCCTCTACATCCTTTGCTTTATTTATATTTAGGGGGAAGGGAAAGGACTTGTGATTTAATTAATATAGGAAAATGCTAAGGTAGAAACTCCCTCAAAAAATATCGGACAACTCATCTGTTAACAGAGGGCTGCAGAGGGAACTTCCCCACAGTTAGATAGCTGCTGTGAGTCAGAGGTAAGCTTGAAACCCATGTCTTACCAACTTCCAATGTAGCCCTGTGGACTCATCTTGAGTAATTCAAAACAAGTCAACATTGTCATCTCTTCTGCAAGGAAAGTGCGACAGGTTCATTATCCAGCCAGAAGAGTCAAAAGGTACTTGAGCAGTGATGGTGAACCTTTTAGAGTCAGAGTGCTGGGCTCAGCTCTCACCCACTCCTCAGACTGAGTGTCTGCCCCCCCTCTTCCCCAGAGAGCAAGTGACACTCCCTACAACTCCCTCACATTATGGGTATGCCCTGCTCCCCCTTACCATGCACAGGGGAGGAGAAAGCGCTCCCATAGGGCTGCTGGGTGGAGAGATGGGCAAAGGGAGTCCTTAGCCAGTGTAGAGAGGGGAAGGGGAGTGACCAAGTGCTCTGCTCCCCTCCAGCTCTGCAGCCTGTGAACCACCTACTTTACCACTGTGCAGTCTCATTGGGCTGCTGCTGGACAGAAGAGTGGGTGATGGGAAAAAATGCCATCAGGTCTGGTGGAGAGGGGGAGGAGTACAACTCCACCCCAGTCCCTCTGCCTTTCTAGTAACTCTGGGGGTGTGTAGTAGTTAGGGAGGGTGGCCGCATGCCATCTTTGGCACCCGCACCATAGGTTTACCATCACTGCCCTAGAGTGTTGGGCCTGGAGCCAGGAAGACTCATTTACTTGAATTCAAATTTGGCCTCAGACACTTAATAAGTTGTGTGGCCTTGTGTAATAAGCTGTGTAACTCAATTTGCCTCAGTTCTTCCTCATTAAAGTGATGTGGAGAAGGAAATGGCAAACCACTCCAATATCTTTGCCAAGAAAACGCCAAATAGGGTTACAAGGAATAGGATACAGCTAAAATGGCTGAACAATAACAACAATGTACTCTAAAGATCCAGGCATTGCCACCTGATCTGCCAGTGTATCCTAAGGAACCTGAGACTGCCATCTACCCTTGAGCTGAACCCTTAGGAGCACTCCACCTTTCTATCTACTTTGGAACTTAATCCTTCCTTATCTTATCTCCTCCTCATTGAAAGAGAGTTGCTAGAGAGTAGGGACTTTCCACAATAAGCACTTGATGTCTGATTCTTCATTCATTTACTCATGTCCTTCATTCATTTCATTCAACAAGCAATTTACTGAATAGCACTTTTATAGGCTTTGGGGTGCAAAGTTCTTAGCTAAACTTCTTTCTTATATAGCTCAGGCTCAAGCCTGCTCCCACTACTCACCCCTTGGGCTCAAGTTCCTGAAATCCTGGCTACTTAGGGCTCTCCAGCCTGTTTTCTGGCTGCAAATCTGGCCTGGAATCCTGCTCCCAAGTTTGTCATGTGAGGATCAAAGGAAATAATTAGTGGAAAATATTTTGAACACTTAAAAGAATAAGTATTCCTATTAAATCACACACTTTTCCCTATACCATACTGTCACAAAAGTATTTTCAATTCAAAAACCAAGAAAAAAAATCTCAGTAAAAACAATGTACAGAAGTTGTCAAAATGTGACCCATTGACCACCATGGAGCGCTAATTCCAATTGGTTAGTGAATTAAAACTAGTTTCATAATAATATAAAATGATTTGCTTTCTAATATGATACATATATTTATATAGATATAGATATAGATATAGATCGATAGATAACCTACATAAATCACTTGATTTCTCTGTATCTGAGTTTCCACCTTTGTAAAATAAATAGATTGGATCAAATAACTTCTAGAGTCTCTTCCTTTTGGGGGGGATTTAATAATTTTTAAAATTGTAAAGAGGCCTAAAGTTTAAGAAATGGAAAAATGGAGAAATGTTAGTCCATAGAACACACCAAAGGAATACCAAAAAATGGAGGTGGGGGAAGATAATGTCTATTGATGAATTCGTTCTATGCAACCCCCAAATTTAACTTTATCCTTTGAGATCGTTCCTTCAGGGAACTCTCAGACTGACATTTTTCTTAGTCTGAACAATAAACCTTACAGTACCAATGATCTTAGATATAATCACATTTTAAGTAGCCTTTTGTCTTAGAAGTTTCTCTCATTGTATCTAGACCTCTCCTAAGTGGTCCAGGCTCTGGCTGTCCTTGTCCCTATTTAAATCAATCAATTTCCTTCATTCCCCAAAATGTATATCAGACCCCAAATTATTCAGTTCCTTGGAAAATCCCCTTTCCAAGAGCATTTTCTCTGAGGCAGTGTTCCCAGAGTCCCAGAGCTTGTGTCTGTGTTGATGCCTTTAGAGCATCATCTTCCTTAACCTGATTAAAAACTTGTTCTTTCTAACTACTTTGGTGGTTCTGTGGTTTTCCAGGTTGACATTATTCATTATTAATTCTACGACTTTTGAAAACCAAGTATTTTGTTTGTGTGTGTGTGTGTGTGTATGTGTAAAACAAAACAAGTTCACCTTTACCACTGAAGGTTGTAATAAAGGTTTCCTTCCCAGCCTTATTCTTAAGATGCCATGTCATCTCAGGAAATTGAAAACATTTTTTAAAAGATATACATGAAGAAGAAATATGTAGTTTTCCAAGCATACCAGCCAGAAAGGTCATTCAGTTGAACTTTAAAGCTGGTGCTGTGCAGAACAATTAATTATTATTCAAGTAGTCCTGACTGAGAAGTGGGAAAATGACAGCAAAGAGTATAAAACCTACAGACTGAGTTTGGTTGTATCCAAGGCAAGTGAGTTGGATTAAAATGCATTTGATTATGGATTCTGCTATCCTCAATTAGCTTGGGCAGAGCTAGACATTCTCAAAGCAGTATGAATACTTTGGAGAAGCACTGAGTCTCATAAGCATCCATAAATTTTCATATTAAATTTCTTGTTTTGGACACAAGCGAGGCTTGACATAAAAGCAGTAAAATTTCTTCACATTGAAAAAATTGCTGTTCCATGATGATGACAATAAATTAGGAGACAGCGTGATGCCACAGAAAGTACTCAATCTGGAATCAGAGAATTCAATCAAATTTCTGTTCCATCCCTTACTCTATAGTTGACGTTGTAAATGTCACTTGATTTCTCTGCATCTAAGTCCTCCATCTTTGTAAAATTAGGAGATTGGATCACATAAACTCTAAAGTCTCTTCTAGATCTAAATCTTTGATTCTATAAATTTATATTTAAACTCAGTAGATTGTTTCATGCAATGATATTGCATTCTCTCTCTCAAAGGTTACCAAAAAAAATAGAGAAAGCCAAATAACTCTGGAATAAATTTTTACTGGGAGAACACACATGCAGCCCCATTCATTGTGAAATCTCAGAGGAGGGTTTTGCTCAGAAAAAAATATTATCCAACCTTAAAGAAAAAAATAATAACTTGTAGGCTTTTATCTTTTTAAAGGACTCACCAAGTACACTTGAGAATAGAAAGCATGGGAAAACAAAATTTCTATGTAAAATGCTTTAATTCTTGCCATTATAGCTCTCTAGTGGAACTTTACAAACTAAAATCCAGTGCAATCTAAGGGTTAGTTTTAATATTTCTTATTGACTTCCACCTAATGGCTTTTGATAGAACTCTATGGTTTTGTGTTTGAGATAGGAAGGGAAACACCCAACTCTTCCATCTGCAACATACACACTCAAGATTAGTGGGAAGAAGGATCTCTTCATCACTGGCCTCAAAGCAGTTTTGTGGCTCCAAGACATCTTGGGGAGTATCATGAAGTGATGTCTCTTTATTCACATGACTCAGTAATGAACCCACACTTTCCTAAAATGTAAAATGTAAGGATAGGGGTTCATCATTATTATTCTTTAGGATCCAATGGAATTCAATTTTTTAAAAAAAGTATTGAGCACATATTATGTATAATCAAGATGAAAACAAAAACATTCTCTTCCGTCAGGGAGCTGACTTTGTCATAGGGGACACGACATGGACTCAAGTAAAGAAACATGTCAGTCTTATTTGAAACTGCAGGTAAATGTCATTACATTATAGTATATTTTTGTACTAGATCTATGAAGTACTTCTACCAATAGCACTTCTTTTGCAAAGCTTTCCTGGGACACAGAAATTGAAGTGACTTGTTCAGAGTCCCCATAGCCAATGTACCAGAGGTAGGATTTGAACATAGCTTTTCCTTACTCCAAGGCTACCTTTCAGTCTGCTACATCATGAAGCTACTTATAAGAATAAATAATTCCAAAAAAATATATTTATTAAGCCTTTCAGGAGAGGAACCCAAGGTCCTAATACTAAAATACTTCCCTGTTCTCTACATGTCCAATATCACAGAAAATCGACAAGAAAGACTCAGTCAATTGTTTCAAGAATGTCAGAGATGAGAATGTCCATTCAAGTAGAGGCTGGACTTGATGACTTCTGACTTGTTTTTGAAGTTAGATTCTGGGAATTCCTAAACTAAATTAAAAATTGTAGCCTGGGAAAAATAAATTGTCTTGGGAATAGCTGAATCTAGTGGAAGATTCTAACAGCTGTCAAGTTCCATTCCTTTTTGAATAATCTCTTTCTTTATTCTATGAAAAAAAAAAAAAGGATGGACGGGTCAGTTCAGTTGCTTTGCTCTCAGAGTTTAAGAGATCAAGGTTAAGGGTTTGGTCTCCATACAGGTCACTTAGTTTCACATGCAGGAAAAAAATGCCTTTTTATTCCAAGCCATAAGCTCTGCCCCCACCTGAATCCCACCCCTTATTCTCCCAGCCACCTGTCTGACATCAATCACTATTCCAGTCAAGTGTTTATTGCAAACTCATTACCATTACTAGAGATGGGGGAGAATAAAACCAAGTGAAACACATGTAGCTCATGCCTCACTGATGGCTGATCAATAAAATAATTTTGCAATACAAATCTAGCTGTGTACTGTGTACCTATCAGGGCTGGTACTTCTTTCTCTATGGTAGTTTACAATACTTCTGCATTGTCAGTAGTCTCACCAGAGGTGTGATGGCAAATTTTAACTGCCTCTCTTAAAAAAAAGCCCTTTCTAAGTTTAATCTGCATAATTAACATTTTTCTCCATCACATCCTTAGATCTAGACAATCAACAAAAATATTATAAATCTCTCCCAGATTTGTAGCCTTTGTTGATTTCTGGTATAAGCCATGTGAATACTTACATTGAAAATGAAGAGATGTTCTTGCTAGGCAATCAAAATGCCCCTATCTTCCTCACTGTCATTTTCTATGACAAGTTTGATCCTTTTTATGGTCATTCATACTCTTATCATTGTTTACTGCTCCTCTCTTTGCCTAGAAGTAATGAAAGTCAAAGGGTAGGTAGGCAATCCAATGGATAGAATACCAAGCCTAGAGTCAGGAAGACCTGAATTCAAATCCAACCTTAGACACTTTCTTTGTAACTGTGACAAAATCAGTTAACACTGTTTGTATCAATTCCTCATCTGTAAAATGAGCCAAAGAAGGAAATGGCAAAACATTCCAGTATCTTTGCCAAGAAAACCGCAAATGGAGTCACAAAGACATGCTTGAAAATAACAAAACAATGAGAGTCAATAGTTACAGCCTACTTACTATCTTTTCATTGTCCTTTGAGCAAAGTGCAGTGGTGATTCTTTTGAGAATCCCAAAGCACTATCAAAGACACACTGGGGTTCAAGAGATGGTCCTTTTATGTAAGCAAAATTGATTGATATTAAAAAATGTTGCATGATTTCCCAACCCTGAAACCCAATTTCTTCCTCTTATTCAATTTTGGAGATGGTTCATTGTCCATACATGGTATTAAACCAATCTCTTCTGAAACACTATCGATTTCATGCAGGTCATTTCATAATGTTCTAGAGTTTAAGGATCAAATGAGATTCTAATTGTAAAGGTCTTATCGCAGTGCCTGGAATATAGTAAGAACTATATAAATGTTAGCTATTATTATTTCTTTAATGAATGTTTTAGTTGAGCCTATATATCTTTGCTGGTGACATTCAATTAGTAGATCACGGACACCTCCAACATTGTGTCTCATTGGATCATTTTGATTTTAACTTACTTATTAGGGACACCTTTACTAGGGATATCCATTAAGGCTTAATTTTGTCCCAAGGAGACATTCTAAAAAAATCGACAAGCAGAAAGATCTTATATTCCCTACCCTTATTGATTGTATAACTACAAAGACATAATTGACTGGTTATAGAAAATTATCTGACAAAGCTTGACTTGTCTCTTTTTGTGTTTCCCTTAAGTATAAGACTAAGGGATCTATTGACTTTTCTTTTACATATTTTATAGAAATGAGATCATAAGCCTATAATGTGGTGGCTACCAATGTTGCCTTAATCACTTTAGGGTAAAGAAGGCAAAACTTTTTCTATGATCTTTGGGATATTTTTTCCCTTTGCCTTTCCCACTAAGTTATAATTGAATGTTTATATCTAGTTACCTTACTTTATTTTTTTTTAATTAATGTTTCTGCTTGACCAAAGGACTTTGAATTTCTGAGCAGTAGGCTTATTCCCTTGTCTATGCATATTAAGAACTTTTTAAAAAATTTGTTTCATGGGTTGCCAAAATATTCCTCAACCATTAAGACCAAATATTCTGGTTACTCAACTGAAGGTAGAAGCAGGCTACTGCCAGGTTACTAAAGCAAACCTTTCTAGATTGGCAGACCCTCCCAGGACTTCAACTCTTAGCATGGATCTCAAGAAACCAGGACAATTTCCAGCAGAGATTGTGCATCAAAATTGGGATTTAGGAAGCAGTACTATCTGATTAAAACAAAACAAAACAAAACACTTGTATTTTGACTTTGTCCATACAATGCAAATAAGGGAGAAAAAATTGTCCATTTTATTTGTCTTAAATACACAAACACACAGACATATAAAAAAAGGAAAGTATCATGAACAAATAGTTGCATAATGTTTTCATTTTCTGGACTGGTATATATATTTTTAAAAGGAAGATACATCTTCTTGAGTTCCAATGTAGCCTTAGACATTAACTATGTTACCCGGGGCAAGTCCCTTATCCCTATTTGCTTCAGTTTCTCCATCTGTAAAATAAGCTAGAGAAGGAAAAAACAAATGTCATGAATATCTTTGCCAAAAAAAAAAAAAAAACCAAAAAACATAATGGGGTCAGAAAGAGTCAGACACAATTGGAAAAACTACTTAACAACATGTATAAAACCTAAATGCTTGTTCTTGGTTTATTCATTTTTGGGTGGCATTCATCAGTGGGGCTTCATTTCATATTTTCAAAAGATTTAGAGTATTTTAGTATTTATTCCATTTGTTAATCTCTTAAGATACATCTTTCTCCATCTGACAGATGTAAAAAAGAAATAACAGCAGAAATTATGAGACTAACCCAGAGTGACAAAAAAGGCCAGCTGAAAAATCTGATGATGAGACTCCCGCTTCCAAAATCCCTAGCATTAGAAATGATCCAGCTTCAAAACCTCCTTTAATAACTTGTGATTGAAAGCCCTCTATTATTTCTTTAGTCTTATTATTTGAGGCACACTTCTGAAAACATAATTTAACTATCCCTAATTACAATAGCAATGCCTTCCTCCAAACCTAGAATTATGGTTAACCCAAATAGATGTGTTTTGCCTCCCAAATTATTATTACCAATGATTTTTCCCTTGTTAAATGTTGATCTGATGATACAAATGAGTGATACTTTGATTAAATCTTCTTTAACTTTCCCAGTTTGTATTCCAAATTAAATAACTAAATAGAAGGCAAGAAGTATGACATGAAAGAAAACTGGGGTGTAAGGACTGTCTCTGAGCCAACCTAGCAGTATAACTATCAGCAACTCTCTTGACCTCTTGATTACCCAGAAAATCTCTATTTTTTTAAAATTACAGCTGAATTGTCCATCTTCATTGGAGGGAAAACCCAAACAGGGAATTCCTTCTATTGATGTAATTATTGCCCCAGACTCTAAAATAAAATAAAAATCCTACATAATGAACCTCAGTGGAGTTAAGATAAAATTTGATCCTCTCTCTTAATGTTTTATAAAGTTGCATTACATTAGTTGTAATACAGTCTTTTTAAATCTCTTGGGACCAGCAAATATATGACCATATTTCAAAATTATTTCCATTAGAGTAACAGAGAGAAAGAAGAGGTTTCTAAGAGGTCTGAATTGTTGTCTTGTCTTCTAAATCATCTTTTTGTCTTACTTGAAGCATCTCTAAGTAGTTCATTATCTTTCAAAGTGTTATGATTCTACTTTCCTCTAATATTTAGCATTAAAAATCCTCAAAGGTCATCTGAGGATTGGGAAAATTGCAGGTGGCAAATTGGACCTATTAATAATTCATCTAGTTATTATTATTATATTAGCACCTTTTTTTGTTAGTATAGTAGCGAGTATCCCTATTTGTCCCAGGAAAAAAACCTGAGGTTTAATTCACCAAAAGGGAGAATTTCTCTGAGCATCTAGGTGATGTAGTTGATAGGGTCCTGGATATAGAGTCAGGGAAACCTGAGTTCAAATCTGCACTCAGATATTTACTATGCCACCCTAGAAAAGTCACTTAACCTCATTTGCCTCAGGCTCCTCATCTGTAAAATGAGCTGAAGACAGAAATGGCAAACCGCTCTAGATCAAGAAATGATGGGTAGTAATTGGAAAGTAACTACTTAGCAATTAGTATACAAAATTACATATATATGCATTTTCATATACTAGCTGCTAATATCATTATCACTATCAATATTGTTACTAGCATCATATTTTGTATTTTCCCTTATTCTGCAGTCTCTAAGAGAAAAAGCTGGAATGATAGTGAATCTTTCACCACAACCCAAGGCATCAAGAACTTGGTATTATTAACCAAATTATTAACTAAACACATGGAATTAAATATATACATATATATTTATAAAATCTGATGAATTAATATTTACTTGGTAATATAATTTACATATATTATATGACTATATACTATAAAACATAAATATATTTAAATATTGAATATATGTGATAAGTATATGTGTAAATAAAATAATGTAATAACGATCTGGTAATATAATATACACATATATTATGTGAACATATATACCATGTAGTGTCAAATATAAATATAAAGTTATAAATATAAATATTTAAATAAAATAACATATATAATAAAAATTAAAATTAATATAAAATTAATATTTATGCATTTGTGTGATAAAATATACAATAGAATATATATTATGTATGTGTACAAATTTACATGCAAGTATATTTATTGAATGAGCACCTTCAATATACATATTATACATATATAAATAGGCATGTGTGTGTGTTTGTCTGTGTGTACATTTTCTTTAGGGTAGGTCTCTAGTAAATCGGGAGGACCAGGGAAAATTTCATTGAAAAGGTGGTGTATGAATAGAATTTCTAAGAGATTTGGGGAGAGTCAGTACAAAGGTGCAGAAAGAGGATGTGAGATTCTCATGTGTGAGAACAGAAAGAAGCCAGACTACCAGGAGCCCTGAGTGCAAGAAGGGTAAAATGGATGGAAAAGTTGATTGGGGTCCAGTTATAAAGGGCTTTAAAAACTGTGCAGAGGAACTCATCTTTAATCCTACAGGCAACAAGAAGTCACAAATGGAGTTTCCTTCTTTTATTGCAAAGATACACATGAGCTCCTGCTATCTCTAAAACACCTCTGAGGTCAATACTATAATTATCCTCATTCTCATTTTCTCCAAAGAGGAAGCTGAATCTGAGAAGGGTCAAGTAACTTGGCACAGCTGCAAGTAACTGTAGGAGACAAGACTTGAATCCAGGGACCTTATACCACCCTTGACTGCACTCTTTTTCTGTGTTATACATGAGCATTTCTGATTTCTCTGAATGAAGGGAAAATGGTGCAAAATGTATTCTACTGTCCTCCTTCAGAAGTATGGGCCAGAGTTTGGATGAAGTCCTTACTTAAACCCTTAACTTTCGAGAAAATTGCTTTTGATTTCGATATCCACTGGGCTGTACCAGGCAATATGTCTCTACGTTCTCTGGGAAGTCAAAACATGAGTCAAGTGTTTAATCTAATTCATTTTTAATACCCTTTAGTAACACCACTTCAGCAACTTCCCTTGAGGAATTTTTTCATTGTCTAATTGTCCCTCACAATTAGAAACTGTTTAATTTAAAATTCCCCTTTTCAACTGTAGGCCATCACCAATGCATGCTTCTCCTGTGAATCTTTAATAATGTTTTGAAAGTCCCCATTCAATCTTTTTTATTTATTTTTCTAAACCACAAAGATGGATAATCATTAGTCTCGAATGACCCTATATTCTTTTCAATCACAAGCTTATGGGTTGCCTTGAATGATAATTAAATATATTTTTTCCAATTACTTATAAAAATATTTACAAATTTCTTTTTGTTTTGAGTTCCAAATTCTCTCCAAACCTCACTGAGAAAACAAGCAATTTGATAAAGTTATATATCCAGGTATACAAAACATTTCCCTATTAGTCAAGTTGTGAAAGAAAATGCAGACAAAAAAACAAAGCTTCTTCCCACAAAAAAGTAAGTTAATTAAAAAGTATGTTCTGATCTGCATTGAGTCTCCATCAATTCTTTCTCTGAAGATGCATAATATTTTTCATCATAAGTGTTTCAGAATGGTCTTAGATCTTTATATTGCTGAAAGTGACTAAGTCATTCACACTTGATCATCATATATACAATTACTCTTATTGTCTACAATGTTCTTCTGTTTCTACTCCCTTCAATTTACATAAGTTAATATGATGTTTCCAGGTTCTTCTAAAAGCAATCCTGCTCATTATTTCTTGCAGCACTGTAATATTTTCTTCATAGTCTTATACAACTTGTTCGGTCATTCGCCTTGATTAGGCTTCCTCTTGATTTCCAATATTTTGCTATCCCCAAAAGATATGTTATAAATATTTTTCTACCTATAGATTCTGTTCCTTTTTAAAATAAATCTCTTTTGTTGGTATACAGACTTTGTAGTGGTATTGCTAATTAAAAGGGTGTGCACCATTTCATAGACCTTTGAGCATAGTTCCAAATTGTTCCTCAGAATGATTATATCAATTCTACAACAGTGCACTAATGTCCTAATTTCACCACATTCCTTCAAACATTTATCATTTTCCTTTTCTGTCATTATAACCAACAGTATAGGTACAAAGTTGTTTCTCAGAGTTATTTTAATTTATACTTTTCTAGTCAATAATTATCTAGAGCATTTTTTCCATATTCTTTTGGAGAGTTTTTATTTCTTTCCCTGAAAATTGTCTGTTCATATCTTCTGACCATTTATAAATTGGGGAATGGCTTGAATTCTGACGAATTTGATACAGTTCTTTATATATTGAGGAATGAGACCTTTGTCAGAGAAATTTGCTATAAAATTTGTTTCCTAGTTTTCTACTTCCTAGTAATCTTGGCTGCAATTATTTTAAACTTTGAATTTAAAGTAACTTGGATGCTATACCATTTGGTGCATATTAGTTTAGGATGTGTTACTTTGTTTTCTCTGGTACCTTTAAATAAAATGTAGTTTTCCTGCTTGACTTATAATTAGATATAGTTTTGCTTTGTCTGAAATCATGATAGCCCTGTTTTTTTTTAAATTTTCCAAATATAATATATTTTACTACAATCCCTTATCTTTACTCTGTGAGTATCAATCTACATTGTGTTTCTTTTTTTTAAACACAATATTATGAGTATGTTTTTATCCACTCTGCTCTTCACTTCAGTTTTATGGTTAAGGTGATTCCAGTCACAGCCACAATTATGATTACTAACTATATGTTCATCCATTCTACTTTTTCTCCCTTTGATTCCTCTTTTCTCTTTTCATGCTGTCCCTTATCAGTTGTTTTGTCTCTAATCATTGCCTTGTCCAATATACTCTCACTCCTATCAGCAAACTCCTTCATTTATCTCCCACCCTTTCTACCTCCCGGTAGTTCAAGGTAGATTTCTATATGTATCTAAATGTGTATATTATTCTCTTTTTCAGTAAATTCTGATTAAAATAAAGTTCAACCATTTCCTACCATGACCACCTCATTTGCTCTCCACCATGTAAGTGCTTCCATACCTCTTTAATGTGAAATAATTTTCCCTACTGTAGCTTTCCCTTACTCTTCCAGGGCAATCCTGTTTCTCATCCCTTAATTTTATATTTTTGGATATCATCCCATCACAATCAATTCACACCCATGCCCTCTATTTATGCTTCTTCTTGCTATATTAATAATAATAAAGCACTTAGAATTTATATTTATATATTTACACATACATGTATATATATTATACATATTTATTTAGGCTTGTCTCATGTAAGAATGTAAAAAGTTTAATTTTATTAAATACCTTATAATTTATCTTTCCAGTTTACCTTTAAAAGCTTCTCTTGAATCTTGTATTTAAAAGTAAAATTTTCTATTCATTTTTGGTCATTTTATCAAGAATCCTTGAAAGTCCTCCATTTCATTACATATCTATCTTTTCACCCTAAATTTTGCTGTGTAAGCAAATGTTGATTATAATCCCACCTCCCTTGCCCTCCAGAATACCACAATCGAACTCCTCTAATCCTTTCATCTAGAAATAGATAGATTTTTTATTATTTGGACTGTGACTCAAAGTATTTGAATTGTTTCTTTATGGCCATTTGCAATATTTTATCCTTGGTCAGAAAACTCTAGAATTTGGCTATAATATTGTTGAGAATTTTCATTTTGGAATATTTTTCAGGAGGTGTTTGGTGGATTCTTTCAGTTTCTGTTTTACCCTCTGGTTTTGTAGTAAGAGGACATTTATCATTACCTTGATAATTTCCTAAAATATTACGTCTAGGCTCTTTATTTTTATGCTGGAATTCAGGAAGTCCAATAATTATTAATTTATCTCTCCTCAATCTATTTTCTATATCCATTATTTTTACAATGAGATATTTCATATTTTCTATTTTTTCATTCTTTTGACTTTGTTTTATTATTTTATTATGTCTCATGTATCATAAGCTTCCACTTGTCCAATTCTAAGTTTTAAAGAGTTATTTCCTTTGGTAAGTTTTATGCCTCCATTTCCATTGGTCAACTATTTATTTTTAAGAAATTCATGTCTTCAGTTAATTTTTGTATATCTTTTTATTTTATTAATACTACTTTTTAATTAAAATTTTGTTAAATTTTTAAAAATAAAAATATTAAATTTTTAATTAAAGAATTCTTCTCCATGTGGAATTTTTGTAGATTTTTTAACGTGGAATTTTGTTTTTTAATTTTTAAAGAGTTCTTCTCGTAAGTGTAGTTTTTCATGCTACAATTTAGAAAACTAGTTCTAGGACTCTACAAATTTTTATTTCTGGGAGTCTATACATTTTCAGTTCTTCTAAGGTGGTATGATCTGAAAAGAAGTATGTTTACTACTCTTCTGACTTATGCTCTTGTTTGTGAGTAACCCAAGCTCTTTTTTCCTCCCTGTAACTGTGACCAAGATATCAGTCTGGCTAGTGTTCCTCCTTGCCCTGGGACTCAGAACCATATATGTATAATGCAACAGAGTAATGGTTCCAGTGCCAGCAAAGGGTTCCCAATAGTCTTCTGCATTTTTTTTTTTAATGATCCCCTTACCGTTTATGGGCTGAGAACTCCAGAAGTCAACACCACTGACTCAGTCTCTCCCTAATCCTGCTGATGGTTTAATGTGGATAAAACTTGCACTAGACTGTGATCAATCTTCATTCCAGTAAGACAGACATTTCCCGCCAACTTTCTAAATTATGTTGAACTGAAAGTCTTTTTCTCTCTCTCCTCTTATTAGTTCTATTTTATTAGCATTTGTTTTGAGGCATTATTTTGAGGTTGTTTGAAGGGTTTGGGGATAGCATCTCTCCATCAGACCTCTTCAATATGGAAAAGGTCCTTTCAGGTATGTCTCTCAGTTTGAGTTTGGGATTAAACAAAGAGCAGATTATACTTCTAAATTAACTATGATATGGGAAGATCTGATTTTCCCATGAAGCTAGTCTGACAATCAAGAAAATGCTGCAAATGTCATGAGCATAGACTTATAGGAGCTTTAAGGGCTCAAAAGGTACAGAGGATCAAGTGTTCTCATTTTATGAAGAACTGAACCCCATTATGTGGGATAAACACTCTATTCTCAAAGTGAGTGCTCTCTAAATATCTCAAAATCAATATGACCAAAACAGATGAGTAATAATAATAATATTAATTGCCGATTCTTTTTTATTTTTTCCAGGTTACATGTCAATACGATTTCTTAATATTTGTTCTCTTTCTCCCTCCTATCCCCGCCAAGAAGGAAAGTAATATGATATAGTTTGTATATATATATTATAATATAATACATATTTCCATGTTATTCAAGTTGTGAAACAAAACACATGTTGTTTACTAGAGAAAAATCCATGGAAGAAATGAAGTAAAGAATGATATGTTTCAATTTGTACTTGGGCTGCCTCTGTTCCTTCTATAGTGGTACATGAGTCTCTTGGATGATTGTCCTGGATCCTTTCTTTGTTGATAATAGTTATTTCATTCACAGTTGATCATCATATATTATTGTTTTTACTATATACAATAGTCTCTTGACTCTGCTCCCTTTGCTTTGCAAACCTTCATCTAAGTTTTTCCAGATTTTTTTTGGTGTGTGTGTATGTATGATCACTTTGTTTGTCATTTCTTATGGCATAATTGTATTCCATTATGACCATATGCCACAATTCATTCAGCCATTCTCCAATTGATGAAAATCCCTTCAGTTTCTGTTTTTTTGCCACCACAAAAAGAGTTACTATAAATATTTTTGTACAGGTAGGTTCTTTTCCCCTATCTCTAATCTCTTTGAATACAAACCTATATTAATGGTATTGTTGGGTCAAAGGATATACACAGTTTTCTGGTCCTTTGGGCATAGTTCCAGATTGCTTTCTAGAATGGTTGTATCAGTTTGCAGCTTTACCAGCAGTGTATTAATGTCCCAATTTTTTTACATTCCCTCTGGCATTTATCATTTTCCTTTTTGTCATATGATCCAGCCTAATGGCTCTGAGATGGCACCTCAGAATTGTTTTAATTTGCATTTATCTAACCAACAGTGGTTCTGGGGCATTTTTTCATAGGATTATCTGAGAATATTCTTTGACCATTTGTCAATTGAGGAATGTTTTGTATTTTTATAGATTTGATTCAGTTCTCTAAATATTTGAGAAATTAAGTCTTTGTCAGAGAGATTTGCTTTAAAGATTTATCCCAGTTTGTTCCTTACCTTTTAATCTTGGTTGCATTGCTTTTGTTTGTACAGAAACATTTTTAATTTAATGTATTCAAAGTTAGCTTTTTTACATCTCATACTTTTCTTTGTCTTGAGTTGACCTAAATTCTTTTCCTATCCAAAGGTCTCAAATGCCAGTTATTAAATATGCTACCTTCATAATATTTCTCATGTTCCTCCCCTTCCTTCTACTCAAACAACTGTCTCCTCAGGTAAGACTGTCATCCCTTTTCATCTGGACTATTCCAAGAATCTTTTAACTTATGAGACCATTGTCTCCCTACTTCGACTCATCATCCACCTAGCTCCTCCAAGACAGATCTGACCATGTGTGTGCCCCCTACCCATTTAAAGAAACTACAATAATTTTCTGTTTTCTTCAGGATAATATACTTTTCCTGTGCTTTGGCACTTAAATTCCCTCACAGTTTGGTTCCCCCATCCCATGTTCCTCTCCTCCATTCTTAGTCTAGTGTCAACTTGAAATCTGGAGACCTCAAATCTGCCCCATCCCCTTGAAATCACACAGAGGGAAGTCCCAGACTGGGCCCATTTCAGACAGAAGAATAGACTTTAATGTAGACCTAATCAAATGTTAAGTATCCTTTCTTTTGTCCTAGTAGTTTCTCCCATTGTATGAAAGTCCTCTCCTAGGTAGCCCAGCCCTTGGCTAGACCCATCCCTTTTGTATTCATTGTAAAGCATCAGACTCTCCCTGATAATCCAGTCTAGGACTTCTCATTTACTTGTAGCCATGGTAATATCAATCAGTCATACTTCCCTGTCCTTAGTTCCCCAAATGGTATATAAATTTCCCAAGTTCTATTGTTCTTTGGAGAATCTTCTAGCACTGCTCATTCTCTCAGAGATACTGTCCCCAGAACCCCAGGGTGTGATTCTGTTTGGATGCTTGGCTCAGTGATAATAGCCAATTATTGGACCTATCTCTTTCCTGATTAAAGACTTGGTTTTTCTGACTACTTTAGTAGTTCCCTGTTATTTTCAATTTAACACTAGCAAAAGTTATCTATTATGTAACTATATGTATTTCTCCCTCAAGTAATGCCTAATCTCTCTGGAAATTACTTTGTGATTTGCATCAATTTATTTATTTTTAATGTAGATGCTTTATACCTCCTCCAATAGAATTTAAGCTGCTTCAGGGTGAAGACTATTTCATTTTTATGCTTCTATCCCCAGGACATAGTAGTGGTTGAATTAATACTTGTTGATCAATATTCCTATTGGCATGCTATTTTCTTACAGGCAGAGACTATCTTACTTTTGTCTTTATATCCCTAGAGGTCTGGACAGGGTTGTGTGATTCATATCATAGTATCTTCTTTATGAAAAGGTTTTGAATGAATTGAATAGAAATGCTTGTTGAATTTATTTGAATGTTCATAATCAATACTTTCTCTTTGCTTGCCTCTGTGTCTCAGTCTGGGTCTATTTTTCTCCATGTCTGCATCAGTTTCCGTTTCTAATATGCATTGGCTTTTCACTCTGCATCATCTTGGATTAATTTTTTTAATGTGTTAAAGCATTTTATCACATCACATTCCCAGCTTATTTTCCCTATTGTCCTCTTGCATTATTATCACCTTTAGTGTCTGACCTCAATGAATGTTCTCTGTACAGTCTCATTTATTACTATATTGTTCTTTTGGTAAGACCTCCTAAGCTACTTAGCATCCAGCAAACCTAATCTATCCCAAACATTATAACTGTGTTTGCTTGGCTCCTGCATGTTTACCATTTCTGGACTCAAATATGCATGATCAGCAGATTTGGCCCAATAGTAATGAGGCTTTGCTCAAGGACATTTCTAGCCAGCCAAGCAGATGTTCTCTTTGTCCAAATGCTTATGTCCTACATTCTTAAGCTAGAATAAAACTGATTCCTTTTCAGACTTTTGTTTTTATTTTTAATAAGACATTTATGCATGTGATATAGCATTTTACGGATTTTTATAGTTATCTTTTGTCTTCACATAGACTAAATTTCCCCCTGTATCCTTTCCTCTTCCCCTCCAGAAAGTCATTTCATATAACTTGAATTTTTTTTTTAATTAAAGAAAAGAAGAAGAGGAAAATCAGCAAAATGATCATTTAAATGGTAGAGTATTAAAACTATAAGTTAACTATTGGGAGTATTATCATTTTATTAAATTGGCACAACCTAACCATGTGCACTAAATATTCCTCCAAGTATTTAATAAATTCTTTATTTCTTTAGTTTATTTTGTAATTGCATTTAAAGAAGTAATGAATGTGCTTTGGTTTCTGGCTTGCAAATATTCTTTGTGATACAAGGTTTTCTATGATAATTTAGGTATATGGGCTGAAATTTTTTTTTTTACTTTTTCTTGTCATAGAATCATTGTATCAGAGTAGTGTGATTCTCTAAGATACTTATGCATTTTTAAATCAAGTCTCATAATGTTTAAGGGACTTGTCAGTGCAGTGTTGAAAACTCTGAGTTCTCTTTATATGACACTGCCTCCTCAAAGGTTCCATTGACCCCAAATAAGATAACATCAATGCTTTGAAGTCCTCCTCTGATGCCTTTTCATTGTATGATAGTAATCCTGATAAGAGGGTCTTAACAAGTCAAAAACAATTTAATTATTATCTGGGAAATAAATTGATTGTGTATTATATGAGAATAAATATAGATTCAGTGGTTGACTGCAAGCTGATACTTTTTTTTAATTCTCAGCAGTTTTTAGAGAATATCAAGTTGAAGATCAATGAACTTGGGGTCTATTATGCAACCTTAATTGTCAGTAAATCAACAGGTATTTATTATGTATTTACTTTGTGCCAGGCAATGTATTAAGTGATTAGACTTTAAATATAAGCAAAAGTAAAGGCAATTTTTTGACCTCGAGTGTTCAAAATTCTAGGTGGAGAAGACATAAAAGGAAATTGAAAGATAAGGTCTGGGAATGCACTGGAACAAAGTATCATTTCAGGAGAATGATGAAGAAATTAGACAGAAGTTGAGCCAGGAGAGGAATTGGATGGATGGAATTCTTCCTTAAATAGGGGTTCTACGAGCAATTCACCACTGGGAGTTGAAAGCAGCAAGGGGTCTTAAGGACCTTCTAGGGTGACAAGGTAGCTGGGACAGTGAAGTTCATAGAGGCAGAAGAAGAATTCAAATCCTAGCTCTGTCCCTTACTTCATGTGTAACTTTGGACAAGTTCCTTTGCTCTTCCTTGCTTTGGTTTATCTATAAAAGGATGGTGTTGGACAGATGACTGAGTGATCTCAGATCTAGATTTCTGATCTTGTAATTCTATTAAGCAATACAGGGATTACCATTTGCAATGGCAAGTTTCCACATGAATGAACAAAATCATGGATCCTTCTAGCCTTAAAATTATACCTCGGAAAAGCTGATAGCATACAGAAGCAGCTTTTTTTTTTTTTAAATCCTAACCTTTCTTCATAGAGTCAATACTGTGTATTGGCTCCAAGGCAGAAGAGTAGTAAGGGCTAGGCAATGGAGGTTAAGTGACTTGCCCAGAGTCACCCAGCTAGGAAGTGTCTGAGACCAGATTTCAACCCAGGACTTCCATCTCTTGGCCTGACTCTCAATCCCTTGAGCCACCCAGCTGCCCCCAACCTTAGCAAGTTTAATATATTTGGCATCAAATAAATCCTTGTTGATTAATGTATTCATTTTTTTTTAAATTATCTTCTAGAGGATCCTTGGGACTGAGAGTGACATAAAGGTAAGTAAGACATAATGTTTAACCTCATGGATTCCTCAATCTAATCTAACAATATGAAGCTGTTGTTTCTGTTTGAATTATAAAAGTCATATCCAAAGCAAATTTTTTTCACTCTCAATTTTTTTAGTTTCCTTCCACAAAAGGATTAATATAGAAAAATATTTTACATTATTGCACATATAAAATCAATATTGGATAGCTTACCATCTCATCTTACCATCTAAGTGAGGGTTTGGAGAAAGGGAGACAAAAAAATGAGACTATGGGGGCAGCTGGGTAGCTCAGTGGAGTGAGAGTCAGGCCTAGAGACAGGAGTTCCTAGGTTCAAACCCGGCCTCAGCCACTTCCCAGCTGTGTGACCCTGGGCAAGTCACTTGACCCCCATTGCCCACCCTTACCAATCTTCCACCTATGAGACAATACACCGAAGTACAAGGGTTAAAAAAAATGAGACTAAATATTCTATAAAAAGTATTAGAAAGTGCTTTTACATGTAATTGGGGAAAATTAAATTAATTTTCGATTAAATTTTAAAAGCATAATAAAAGACATAAAGTAGTAAAGACTGACTTTTACTTGTTGACTCATGGATGAAAATTTCTTTGCTTGGTCAGCATGAGGAATTACAGAATTACTTCCTGAACCTCTTCAGCTTCAGGTATGCAGCATTAGAAAAAGAATGACAATCATAGATTGAGCAATCATATCATCATTTCAATCATGGGCCCATCTATTTGGAACTGGAAGAGATTTTATCTGATTTTATAAAAGAATCAATTGTATCCCAGAATGATAAAATTACTTTTTCCCAAGGAAAGTGGAAGAACAAGGATTTGAATCCATAGCTATTTTTTTCTTTCTTGTGCTGATTAAAGGGAAACAAGTTTAGGTTAGGATTGTCATGAAATCATATAATTCTAGAGATAAAAATAACCAAGAGGTCATATAATACATTACTTACCTAAATACAAACTCCTCTACCACTGCTGAGAAGTGGTCATTCAACAAGAATATTTCTAATAAAGGGGAGCTCACTACCACCCAAGGAAAGTTATCTGCATTTCAAGGACATCTCTAATTTTTAAGTTCTTCCATTAGCTAAGCCCTAATTTTCTTCATTGTAATTTCCAGCTATGCCCTTGGCATCACTGTTCAGCCTTGCATCATGGGTACATAATTTTTTTTCTAATTTCTTTCCTTTTGTCCCTCATGCTTCTGTACTTATATTAATGTGAGAACCATTGGGATCCATTGAAATTTGTAAAACATGAGTAAGTCAAAAAGTGCTCTGTAAGTGGTAGGCATTACATAATTATTATATTAAATGGTTATTAAGTGTGACAATATTAAATGCTTTCTTAAAATTTAAGTAATAAACCTTTTCAAGAACCCTGAGCAAGGCTCTGTCTGCACTGACTATGGCCTTCCGGTACTATGTACTTACCTAATGCTTAGAGATTATTTTAATATTAATCCTAATACCATCTCCCTAACAAGAGGACCCAAAATGTGTTGCAGAAAATAATTCAGTTACCTTGGTTTTTCCACTCATTTTCTAGGTGGTAATGAATAGTAGGCCATTCAACTTCTCTGCCCCTGGGGATTTCTGATTCTTACCTATAAAAAGCTAGGTGGGAAGTTCTAAAATTAGCCTTATTACCTCCTTTGGAAGAAGGCGTTAGAAATTAATGGTTCTTTGTCCATAAGCATGCCACCGTCATTGCCTATAAAACAGCCAGAGGAGGAGACCAGAGCATTCTGTTTTTCCAGGATAGCTATTACAAAGAACTTGTATTCTCTTTTTCCTCAAATACAGGTTTACATTCGCACCCTACAAACCTCTGGTGGTATGTTGTCCTCACTGAGTTATCAAAAGTATTCACAGAAGATTTTTTTTTTTTTACTATTTGTTACTTCCTTCAGAATTCTGGTATGTAATGCATTTAAACCTAATGCTCTGTCAAATTTAATAGTTGTAATTGCCTAATTATCTGCTCTAGTGTGATGGTAAAACCTTTTAACATCTCACTTTCCCCCAAGGAGAATGTATTGCAGTCTCTAGAATGTTACCTTTTTTTCTTCTTTGGGGAATACTCCAGCGAAGAATTCATTTTGCTCTCAGCTAAATGAACCTCATCCCCTTCCTCAAAGACTTGTTTCTCTGCTGTCTCTCTACCTGTCTTCTTTCTTCCCAGATATACAGAATATTTTTATCCCTGATTAGCATTCATATTCCTGTGATATCGATATTCCTGAACTCTTTTGCCTTTTAATTACTTTCAGAGCCTCCATTTCCAATTCATTCTTTTCCTTGTCCAATAACATTTAACAAGTATTTCTCAAATACCCATTAGGAGTCATGCACTGGGCTAGGCAATCAGTGGGCATGCAGGGACAAAACCAAAGCAATTTCTGCTTTCAAGGAGTTTAGAGTCTATTTGAAGAAATGACATGGAGGATGAGATGGATAGATAGCATCATGGAAATAATGAACATGAATTGAGAGAGAGTGGAGAAGAGAAGGTCCTGGTGCGCTATGGTCCATGGCTAGATTGGTGAACCTTTGGCACCTGCCCCTCTGCCCAGCAGCCCAATGGGAGTGCTTCCCCACTCCCCTGTATGGGGTAAGATGGTGGGCTTCATAGGTGGTGGGAGGGATGCAGTTTGGGCACTCAGTCTCCAAAAGGTCCTCCATCACTGGTCCATGGGGTTGAAGAGTCAGACTTGACTGAACTGTTGAACAACAACACATACAATAATTGATTTCTAGAGATAACAGAGGTCAGAAAACCTGCTTTCATTTCTCAACATAATTAAATTTTTTTTATTCATCTTAAGGATTGTTCTATTTTTTCATTTGTTACAGGTTGCCAGAGGAGACAGATTTGTGACTTCTTTAGTCTGTAGAAATGTTTTTGTAAATCTGCCACTTTACTGTAATAGTGTTAGATACTGTTGGTCAGGTAGCTAACATGTCTTTCTATGCAAGGGTTGGATTTGAACACAAGTCTTCCTAACTTTGAATCTGATTCTCTGTTCACTAGTCACACAAACTTTCATTTTGCTCAATCCAGTCCACAAACTGAAACATATTTGTCAATTTTTCTGTTACATAAGGGGTAAAGTGGATTAATTGCTATTGTTTACAAAGAAATAAATGAGATATAAAAGTAAAAAATATATGTCAATTAATAATTTTGAATTTAACAAGTTTAGCTCTGTAAAGGTCCTTAGAAGAAATTAAGTTTAATAAATTTCTATTGTGTCAACACATTTATTATAATTTATTACATATTTATAACATATATTGTATTATTGTTATATATAAAAATAAAAATAAATGGTAACAAAAACAGATAAGAAACTTAAAAAATATACCTTTAAATATTGTGTAGGTAGCCTAGGTTTCTGGAAGATTGAGTCAGTAGGAACCAAGATCTGTTAGATACTTCGAGATGGAAGCAAAATAATACAAACATACATCTTTTGTCTTCAGGCCAATCTAGAGAAATTTAGAGAATCTCATTGCTGAGTACACTTTAGGAAGAAAACATTTTTAGAAATCGTTAAGTGATGTAAGGCCTAAAGTGCTGGACTCAGAGTGAGCAAGTCCTAAATTCAAATCTTACTGAAATTTTCCCTGAGCAAGTCACTTAACTGCCTCATTTTCTGCATCTATAAAATGGGGAGAATCAATAACAGCATTTAATTCCCAGGGTTGTTTTGTGTCTCAAATGGCATTATAAATGTAAAATGCTTTTTATGTCTTAAAGCATTGTATAAATGGTAGCTGTTTTAATTATTTTCAGCAACATCTCAGAAAGCAGTAGTATCCAAAATTTTAAATCATTTATTACTATTAGTTTAAAAAGAATATACATCAGCAATGCATATATTTACTTATTTATGAATTATATACCAAACCAATAATTATATATATTATAAATCATATAGAAGCAACTATTTTAAATGGTTGAGATAAAAATGAAATTATTTGTTCCTATATTATTAGGTAGTTGGCAAAGTTTTTTGAGCAGAGGAGTGATGTAGTTAGATCTATAATTTAGGAAAATCATTTTGGCATTTTGTGGAAGACAGCTTAGTGTGGTGAACAACTCAATGCACAGAGACCAATTCAGAAGTTGCAGAGATCATCTAGAAAATAGGGCAAGAGTGCCTGAGACAGGGTGGGAGCTATGTGAGGAGAGTTATGAAGGTAGAAGAGATAATATCTGGCAGCTGGTTGGATTTATGGATGAAGGGGGGGAGGAAAGTGAGTCTTCTAAAGGGGTGCTTATGTGGTGAGAACCTCGGTGGCTAGAGGGACAATAGTATCCTTGAAGGTAACAAGGAATTTTGGAGTCTGGATGGGCTTAGGGAAAAGGAACTAGAATGAAGCTCATAATCCATCTCTGCTTGCTCATCCTAGGTGATTCATTCTATCCCACAAAGGGGAAAAGGAGACTCTTATTTACCTGTTACTGGTTACAATGCTAGAGCCTAGCCCAGTCATAACATTGAGGGAGGATGACACATATTTCTTATGACATCCATGCAGATGATATAGTTACCTGTCCTGAGGGGCTGTCACTTAACTTAGTGGGAGAGATTTGGAAAACTCAGAACCCACTGTGGAGGGTGAATGATCTGGGCAGTTGAAGAGTGTTAGGAGAGAAGGATGGGTATTGATGTATTGAAGATCAACTCCACCTCAAAAATGGCTATTTCAGCAAGAGTGGAATATAGTTTGTTTTGCCCCATTCTCCTATGCGCACACCACATACCTCTTAAAGTTAGATCACAAATATTTTCCTCTCTCCCTGAAATACTCATGTACTCCCACCCACTCCTTATACACACTATCAGATCACAGAGTTGACTCTAGCTGGAAGTCACAGAAGAATTTCAATCAGGGAAGAGAATAATACATGCTTTGATGAAATGATGGCTCTTTAAAATTATTGAAAAAAGTATGAATTAGTGAACTAATAAACCAAGAATCTCAGTGGAACTAAGCAAGCTTTAGAATTTCTAATTTCTATGAAAATTTAACTCAAATTCCTAAAATTGAAATCTATCCTTCTTCTTGTATTGTTATTGAGTCATTTTCAGTTGTGTCTTACTCTTTCAATCATTTTGGGTTTTTTTTTTTTTGGACAAATATCCTAGAATAATTTGCCATTTTCTTCTCCAGCTCATTTTGTAGATGAGGAAACTGAGGCAAATGGTGTTAAGTGACTTAACCGGGGTCATAGAGTTAGTAAGTGTTGTTAAATTTAAATTAATATCCAATAATGCCAAGTATTAAATTTTATAATTTTTAAATAAAATTTTCATAAAATTTGTTATTATTATTATAAAATTTATAAATTTTATATGATTTATTAGTAATCACTTAAAGTAGAAAAAATAAAAGAACAAAAGTAAAAAAAGTCTGAGTAAAAACACATAGGTAAAATTCTCCTGCCTGGCTCTTACCCAATCTCCACAAACCGCCTTTCCAGGAACAGAGTGTGAGGGAGGAGCTATACAAAATTTATATCTTCCCTACATCAGTACATAACATAAATATGCAAATGGGATGCTGGGAAAGAGAGTCCTGGGAGTAAATTCTAGTTACACAGTGTCTGAGGTCAAATTTTAACTCAGGTCTTCCTGACCCAAGTTAAGCTCTCTATCTACTGAACCACCTGCCCAAGTCTTTCCTTATTTCATAGCTATTTGTTCCTTCTCCTACTAAGTCATCTAATGCCAAATACACACACACAAAATGTTTTATTTTTGTCTTTGTTTATTTTGTATTTATAGTGTCCTAGCACTTAATATAGTGTTTCATACATAGTGTATACTGTATAAATAATGATTGATTGATAAATTGTATAATTAAAAGCTTTATATTTAGAGTTTAAAGGTGGTTCTTAGAGGAGAGTCTGATTTTATGTTCTTTTGGATGATTTTTATCCTTTCTAAGGTCTAGGCATAAGTTAAGGAAAAAGGGTAGGGAAAGGGAGAAAGACATTCTTTCTCAGCAACAGTGAAGAAAAGAATCTATAACTTCTTTTAAACTCTAAATTTCTGATGCTGAAAAATGGTTCATAACATTCCACTGCACAGGGGTAAGGTAAGAATTTACTACAAATAATTGGAATATTATAAAATGCTATATAAATGCTAAATATTCATGAAAATTGGAACTAAACCAAGCCTGTGTCCAAATGAAAGAAAACTCTCACGAACATTTTAAAGTAAGAAAAAAAGAGAAAGGTTGTGTCTCTTGGGGATGGGAAGACTAGTTGAGAAAATGAAGAATCTTTCATTTTATTTTACATCAAACCAAGTAAGATTCTGAGATGTTCAAGTGTGAAGTGAGTGAGGGAATGAATGTGATTTTTTTTAATTCCCCATTTCTGCTTGGAGTCTCTAGCAAATGAATGAAATACCCAGAGAGCAAGGTCCAATTATGGTATGTCATAACCACGGCCAGAAATCTCATGAAGGATCCTGTTTTAATGAGAATTTCTTTTTATTTATGCTGACTCAAAATGTTGGAATAATTTAGATGTGCCAGCTGAAACCTCCTAATAATCATGTATTTCCATGTTTGTGCATTTTTATTATTATCATGTATTTGAGCTAATAGAGGGAAATTGTCACTGAGAGAGGGAAAAAAATGGCAGGGGGAAATTTCCTTGTTCAAAAGTTGCATTATTTTCCAGGAAAAGTAAAACATATACTAACTAGAAATATTGATTTTTAGTATATTAATAGGTTTAGCTCTAGAAGAGTAATTGGAAAAAATCTAGTCCAAAACCTTTATTTTGCACCTGAAAAAAAATGAGGTCCACAAAAGTTAAGTCAATTGGATTATAGTTAAGTTACAGAGCTGAGATTTGAATTCAAGTTCCCTGATTCTAAATCTAGCATTCAAATCACTGTACAATAGCACAGTATTACTTTTCCCTTGAACCACTGTGGTTCCATTAACTAACTTACTGATCTCCTTTTGACAAAATGCTGTCCAGGGACCTTTTCCCCACCTTGTCCATAGAAGAGTGAGAGAGTACACCCCATATTGCCCTTTCCCTTCCCCAAATGACCTCAGAGATGTTTTGGAGTAGTTCCCTCACACTGGGCACAATCTTCAAGGCCAGTCTACACTTATACTTAGAAAGCTGCTTTTTGGAACCAAAATTGTAAGAATGTATACTTTCCCCTATTAAATCTCATCTTATTCATCTCAGGAAGATGGTAAAATCTTTTTTAGATTTTAACAATATCATTCCACCTGTTAATCATCCCTCATGTATTCCTATTGAATCCAAAGACAAATATTGTTTTGCCTTCATCCATCCCTTTAAACAATGAAAGATCAGATGGCATAGTGCAATGACCACTGCATTTGGAATCAGGAAGACCTCAGTTGGGTTCCTGACTCAGATCTTAACTTTTCTGTGTCCCTAAACAAGTTACCAACTCTTTGGGTTACAATTTTCTCATCTGTAAAGTGAGGGGATTGTACTAATTTGTGATCCAGAGATCCTGTGTTAGACAATACGAGGCCAAGCATGGATCCAAGATGCACTCCATTAAAAACCTTCTTCATTGATTACTGCCACTTACTATAATGATACAATTAAGGTTATTACAATCATATGTAAGATCACATTGGAGAAATCTAGAAATAAATGAAGTTTCCTACAAATCACTCTGAACTCCTGTTTCCTCCACTACTTTTATTCATTTCTTTTGCAATTATCACCAGGCACTATTTGCAAAAGATCTCTTTCAAAGTTTATACAAGTTGCCCCCAAAATCTTAGTGCCATTTTAAGATAAAGGCTTAAAAGCCACGAAAGCTTAAAAGTAACATCTGAACTTTATATACAAACAACTCTTAATTGTCCTTGGCAAATAGGAGCAAGAATAGTATACAGGATTGAGAACCAGCCTTAGAGACCAGAGGTTCTGGGTTCAAATATGGTCCTAGAACCTAGCTCTGTGACCCTGGGCAAGTCACTTAATCCCTGTTGCTTAGCCCTTTCCACTCGTCTGCCTTGGGAACTGTAAAATTTAAATTAATATCCAATAACTCCAAATATTATATTTTATAAAGTTTATTAATAACCACTTGAAGTAGAAAGAAAATAAACTAAAAGAAAGAGAAGTTCAAACATAATTATCTAACAAAAAGTAAACCCACATGTGTAGATTCTCCTGCCTGGCGTAAAGCCCACTTTTCCAGCTTGATGAGGGGAGGAGAGAGAGGGGCAGGGTCACACACAAACTTCATCTCCAAAACAGAAGGATGTAATGTGAGAACAAAAGTGGGAAGTTGAGGGTCCTGGGGAACAGATTCTAATTAAACAGAACCAATTCACAATACTCATTCTAAAATGGAAGGTAAGGGTTAAAAAATAAAAAAGAATACACAAAAAGGAGATCTCCAAACCTTAGTCTACTGAATCCAATTTATTTTAACAAATATAAGTTTCAAAGGATTCCAGACATTTATGCGAGTTACTTAGGGAGATATAGAGATAAATGGGACACAACCTTTGTTCTCCAGGTGTGGTGTATCATCCAGTTACAGGATAAGAAGATATACATGCATATAACTACAAGGCACAAAGAGAATAAATGCATAAGAGGAATAAAGAGCTCAGAACGTTTGTCTTTGAGCCTCACACATAGTAGGCATTTAATAAATCTTTGTTAATTGATTGAATAATTGCAGGAGCAATCCACTAGCCTTGCCTCAGATGGAGTTCTGGTATAATATTATCCAACTGTTTCATGAGCTGAAGCAGCACAGTGTGACTACCAAATAAAATCTTGGACTGCATGGTGAGTATAAGCAGGATATAGCACATTAATAGTAATTTCTTAAATGCAAGGAGGGTCATGAACGACATCAGCGAGACTTAGCTTGACTACAAAAGAATCTAGCCCATCTATGTGTTAAATTGAGACAAGAAGTGGATATAGGGTCTATTGGATCTCTTAAAAATTGACAGGATCTCCAAAATGTTTATTATTTGTTCTTTTTGAGGACTGCAGGATTTTTAGCTGAAAGAGACATTAGAAGTCATCAACACTCTCATTTTACAGCTGAGTAAACTGAGGCCCAGAGAAATGAAGTGACTTGCTCAAAGTCATACAGATAGAAAGTGACATAAGCAGTGTGTGTGAATTCAGGCAAGTCAGAGCTCCTTCTACTGTCCTAAGTGTCCTCAGAGAATTTAAAAGAAAAAGGGACAAGATTTCCAGAGTGAGAAGGTATGGAAGGGTGGTGATTTGCTTTGATAGATGGATAACCTATATGGGTATTAAGATCATGGATTTGGCAGAATAGCAAAGAGAAGTACTCTGATTAATCTGATGACAGCTAACAGCTCAACTGAATGAGGAAATTGTAGACATTGGATCCATGCCGCTCTCTTCTTTCCTGTCTGTTGAATCAAAGAAAGGAGAATTTATACCAAATGTTCCCAAAGAAGACATGTCCAAGATCACCTAGATAGTCATCAAGAGAGCTATAAGTAGAGTCCAGGGCTCTGTCTACAATACTACACTGCCACTCATAAGGCAACAGTATGATGATGGAAGATATCTACCCCAACGATCTGAAAATTCAGCCCCAACAACACATACACCACAGAATCCTTTGACTGCTATTAAGTCTCCCTCATTATCTGGTGACTAATTGAGAGAAGGTGGGGCCTTGGGCTCCCCCAAAGGGGAATGGCCTCCAATGCCCTAGTGTGATTTCTGCTTTGAATCTGAGTGCTAGGAAAGTTCAGAGGGACAAATGTTTGCATCAACTTTGAAGACTTCAAAAAGGGAGAATTTTATTTCATTTACAAAATAAAAAGAAGCCGATTTCATCCCAGGATTATGACTTTATAGATGGAATGGACCTTGGAAGCTATCTAGTGTGATCTCTTAATTTTTTACATGAGGAAACAGAAGAACAAAAAAGTTAAATTTCTTACTCCAGGAGTCAGAATTGAACCCAGGTCTCCCTGATGCTCAGTCCAGTGCTCTATGGAACTTTGCAGTTCAGTTGTTTCATTTGTGTCTAATTGACTCGTCTTTATCCCATTTTGGGTTTTCTTGGCAAGAAGTGGTTTGCTATTTCCTTCTTTATCTCATTTTAGAAATGGAGGAACTGAGGCAAATAGGGTTAAATGACTTGTATAGGGTCACACAGCTACTAAGTATCTGAGGCTGGATTTAAACTTAGGAAGATGAGTCTTCCTGACTCCAGACATGGCACTCTAGCCATTGTACCACCTAGCTGCCCACAAGGGAATTTAAGGACCAATTATTCTAGCCCTTCATTTTATTTGTGGGGAAACTGAGGACAAGGGAATTTAAGTGACTTATCTAACATTTCAAGGGTAATAATGCCAGAGAAGAAAAATTCAATCCCAGATCCTCAAATTCCAAAGCTAGCAAACTTTCTACTCTACTATATCTCCATTTAATTTATCATCTTAATTCGTAGAGGTGTACATGTTGGACTTAATGATCTCTCAGGTTCCTTTCAATTACTTCCTTCTATACTCTATTACAGTGATGTGCCACTCTGCGTGCTCTATAAACATTAGCAGAAGACGGTGGCAAATTAGCACTGGAAGGCTGCTGGGTAAAATTACAAATAGCATTTTTATGCAGAATTCATCTTCCTGAAATGAAATTTGCATGAAAAACTCTTGGTTTCCTAAGAAATTTGGATATGTTGGTTAGAAATTGGATTAAGCTAACTAAGGTAGAGAGTCACCTACTTACCACACATGCAAAGAAGAGACAAAAGTTATATTTGTTATAAAAAGAAATGGTTTTTAAAAAGCACATGAATTAGTTGCAAGACTGCTGGGTTCAATTCTCAACTGATTTTCCAACTGCCCCTGATACCTACCACAGTGTTCTGCCTATAGTACACAATTAGTAAATGCTGTTTTATTTTTAACATAAGTTGAATTTGTTCAAAAGATAGAGATTAACAAGAGGGAACATTACTCTGGATCTAATTCTAATCAATGGGGAGGGAATGGTTTTTGCAGTGGAAATGATAAGAACTCTGGGGATGGGGGTAGAGGCAGTAGGAAGGGATGCCCACCTCTCCCTCCTAGAGTTTATCAAAGGGAAGGGGAAGGAATACAGATATAGTCTGACATGCAACGTAGATTTTGGCAAATCACATTTCAGAAGGTACAGAGGAAAGACAGGTAGGGCCTCATAGTTTAAAATGCTACCAGGAAAGTCATACATGAAGGGATGAGATGCTCAATAATTAAATTCATTGACATAAAAGTGTACAATTCCAATGGGTACAGAAAATATGATTTGTATTAAGAGGCCAGTGGGGATATACAGAAAACTCATCAATCAAGTTAGATTTTAAAGAGAAGCATACAGAGAGTGGAAGTAAGGTTCAACAACCAATGATGGACAACAGAATGAAGCAGAGTCTTATGAAGACAGTACCAGGAACAATAAATTCCAGAGTGAGCTAATAGTAGCAATGGAAGCTAAGGAAAATGCAATGATTTTTGTTGTTGTTGTTGTTCATTTTTGTTTAGAGGATTTAAAAAATATATATTAGGAGAAAGAGGAAGATCAACAAAGGGATAGGACTTTCAATTGGGCTTGGTGGAACAATGATAACTGAAAAAAATGTGAAAGTAGAGCAATTCCATTCTTTTCTGTTTGTTTCTGTTTTCTCTGTCAAGAATGACCTCTGCACTATAAATTATGGTACAAAAAATGACCAAGAATCAGTTGTCACCCAAGATGACTAAGGCAATACTAAAGGCCATTTAGTTTGCCTTAATGAATTCAACTCACCTGCCTCAAATAGACTACATCCTCAGGCTCTAAAAAAAAATTAGCAGATGTGATTGGTGAACGATCATTGCTATCATATAAATCCTAGAAAATGAGAGAAGTACCACAAGATTTCAGAAGGGCAAATATTGACTCGATTTTAAATAAAATAGAAAAAATTAAGTCTGCAATTGTAGGACATTAAGTTTCAATCCAATATTTTGGAAAATTCTAGAATCAATCATTAAGAGGTGATTAGGGATTCATGCTGTAAATGATGTCCACCCACCATAATAGAAAATACAGAGTTAGAATACTTTCTTCCATTTTTATCCTCCGTGAATTTTTCTCTAATATAAATAATATGTATCTTTACATCTTGAAAACTGGGGAAATATATGTTATATGATAATATATGTGCAACCTATGTACAAACTGTTTTCTTGGGGAGGGAATGGAGGGTATTTTTTAATGTTTATTAGTCTCTTATTGGTTAGGAGGGTTTGGAAAAAAAGTAGGGTTAAAGGTAATCATATCAAAATAAGAAGAAAGAAAAGAACATTGATGAATCATTTAAAAATACAAATAAGAGAGCAAAAGAAAATGCAGAATGTGATCCAGACAAGCAAAGCACCCAATGTTTCTTAAATTTGAAATATATATATATATATATATATATATATATATATATTTTAAACACTTTATGTAATGGAGATACACAATTTCATATGTGGTCCTCTTTTTTTCCACTTGATGAAGGTGGAAATGTTCATGTTTGCTAATACTTAACAAGTTCATTGTAATAAAAGAGAAATGTTTTTAAAGATGTTTATTGAACATTATAAAAAGTGAAGCACTAATCACAGATAGGAATCATGTTTTCATCAAGAATAATTCATACCAACCTACCTTCATTTCTTCTGATGAGGTTACTAAACTAATGGAGGGATAAAATAGTGTGGATAAAGTTTAAGCATTATTTTACCAGTAACATTAATGAACATTTACTTTGGATAATGCATGGTTCTTTTACTTTTTTCCCAGATAACATGTAGATAAAATTTTAATAATAATTTTCTGACATTTTTTGATCTATGTTCTCTTTTTCCCTCTCAAACTTCTCTCCTCCCCAACATGAAAAGAAAAATTATATAGATTGTATAAAAGCTACCATGCAATCCATAAGTCCATGTCTATCATATTGTGAAAGAAGACACATATGGCTCATGCTAAAGAAAAAAATCAATGCTGAAATGAAGTGAAGAATGGTATGTTTTAATCCACATTCAGACTCACCCAGTCCTTTGGGAAGGTGGTGGATAGCCTTTTTTACTCCAAGATGAGTCCCTTGGAGTTGATCTGAATCCAGTTCACCCAGATTTTTAACAAATGTTTTTTGTTAAAATATATTATTATTTCTATTTGTAGCCATGCTCATTGTGGTAGCAAAACATTTGAAAATGAGAGAATGTCTTTCGATTGGGGAATGGCTAAACAAATTGTGGTATCTGTTGGTGATGGACTACTACTGTGATCAAAGGAATAAAGAACTGGAGGAATTCCATGTGAACTGGAATGACCTCCAGGAATTGATGCAGAATGAAAGAAGCAGATCCAGGAGAACTCTGTACACAGAGACTGATACACTGTGGTACAATCGAACATGACGGACTTCTCTACTAGCAGCAATGCAAGAATCCAGAGCAAGGCTGAGGGAATTATGAGAAAGAAAACTAGCCACATTCAGAGGAAGAACTGTGGGAGGAGAAACACAGAAGAAAAACAACTTCTTGAACCCATGGGCTGATGGGGATTTTATTGGAGATGTGGACACTAAATGATAACTCTAGTCCAACTATCAATAACATAGAATTAGGTCTTGATCAATGATACATGTAAAACCCAGTGGAATTGTGTGTCAGCTAAGGGGGGTTAGGAGGGTTTGGGGGAGAGGGAAAGAACATGAAATATGTAACTAGGAGAAAATATTCAAAATAAAAATTTAAAAAACTACATATATATATTATACTTTTTCTTATGGAGAACATAGAGAGATATGGACTAAATGATAATAAATTACGTGAGTGTCAAAATGGCTAGAAGTCTGGACTTAAAAAGCATGCCATAATGGTTTAGGGTTGTCTCTGGTAGAATACTCCAGGGATCTGTGCTTTAGTCATTGCAATGTAATATTTTAAATCTTTTTTTTTAATAAAGGTATACCTGGAATGAACATTCATTAAATTTTCAGATGACTCAAAGATAGGAGCAAGAACTAACACACTTGAGAAGAGTCAGGGACCAAAAAAGACCTTGACAGACCACTACACTGGACTGACTCTAATGAGATAAAATTCAATAGAGATTAAATTGGGTACAAAACATTAACTTTTCTAATTCAAAATGAGGAAGGCATAGCTATATAACAGTTATTCTTTAAAAGATCTGAGGACTCAAAATGAGTCAGTAGAGTAACAAATCAGACAAAATGACCTCGAGATTTTTGGACTCTATCAAGATAGACACATTTTCTAAGTAGAGAAAGATGTCCTCCCATATCAAAACTCACCTAGAGAATTATATTCAATTCTGAGCCTCATAGTTTAAGACTGAAGTTTAAATCTACCCCAGACATGTGAAGACTTTCCATTGTGGAATGGGTGGATGAGAACAATTTGTTCCAAAAGCCATTAAAGTGGGATTGGAATCAGGTGCTATGGACATTTTACCGATTGGTCAGACACAGAAGACAATAAGGTCATCCAGTGTAACCTGGGACAGGGCCAGGCATCTCAACTTTTGTTTTGCAACTGGACTTCAATGACTCTAGGAGAGAGAGAGTCTGACCACTTGGTGACTATCTCTCTTAAATTTGTATTCTATTCAAAAATATATATTTAAAGGTTAGTTAAAGGAAATGAACATGGTTATCCTGGAGAAATCTAGGCAGGGAAGGGAGGGATTATAGCAATTTAAAAGTACTTGTAAGATTGCCATGGGGATGGCAATTTGCTGTGTTTGTCTCCTAGAATCAGGATCACTGCCTGGAAATTGCAAAGAGACTCATTTGATAACAGAAAAACATTACTTACTTTATTATTAGAGTTGACCAAAGTACAACAGTTAGTCACATGATATTATGGGTTTTTCCTTCTTGGACATCTTCAGAAAGAAGTTATATTATCGCTTGCAACTTATATTAGATGGGAAGACTGGAAAGGATGGCCACCATGGTCTCTTCTCCCTCTCAATGCTAAAAATATTGTACAGTCGTAAGGAGAGTGTGATTCATCTTTACACTCTCAGGTCAACTGAAATCACAAAATACAAGGTTTTATTATATTAACAAGGTATAATATTCTATGATTCCTTTATGACAGTGAATACCTCTCTGATTGAATGAATGGGCAATATGATTTGCTGAGAAAAAAAATACCCTACACCCCAGAACTTTAATTATTGAGGCCCTCGAGCAATTTCAGCAATTCCAGATTTGGGGAGATTGCATGACTGGAGCTGCCTCTGGCAGAGACTCCTGACAGAATAAATGAAGGAGATTTTTCTCTCTGCTACCCAAATCAACTTTGAAGGGAAGGTACCATAGAAGGAAACAGAGCCATACTCTCCAGACAGACATAAATATAGCCAGTTAGCAACCAATGAATAAAGCAACTTCAGTAAGTGTGACCCTTGGCGACAACAACAACAACTGATTCAGACTATGGGAGGAGACCCTTGAGATTTAGCTGAGTAACTTGTCCGACAGAGACATTGCATCAAGGGGTTGTTCAGTCATTTCAGTCATTTCTTTGTGACCCGTTTGGGGTTTTCTTGGCAAATATACTGAAGTGGTTTGCCATTTCCCTCTCCAACTCATTTTGAAGATGAGGAAACTGAGGCAAATAGAGTGATGACTTGCCCAGGATCACAGAGATAATGTGTTTGAGCTTGGAAAGATGAGTCTTCCTGACTCCAAGCCCAGTGCTCTATCCACTGAGCTACCAAGAGGAGCAATGCAAAAATTCAATAAAAGGAAAGATTTCTAGGTTCCAAAATACTGAGTAGCACTGGACACATATGCTCCCAACATGAGTGCTTCATGATAATCATACCCTAAATTTACACCTACTCTTCTGGAAATTGTGGCTAATAATATAATACAGAGGCTGAAGTTGTCATTGTCATTGTCATTGCTAGTTTGTGTATTAATGTAGATTTTTTAACCTTGGACTTCATCCCCCAGAAGTCCCTTAGTATTTCCAAAAATTCCCTTTAATCTTTCTGCGCCTCCACATTTGCGTGGTCACGTAATTGTTTTATAAGTTCTAGAGTTCCTCTCTTTTGCTCCTCTCTTCTGCACAAGTGCAGCTGAAGTTAGTTTAGTACCTTTTCACTCTAGTTTTTTTATGTTAGTTTATTATTAATAAAATTTATTAAATATAATACTTAGTTCTTGTGTATTAATTTTAAAAATCTACATTAGGTTTGGTTTTGCTAAGGGGCAGGGAATCAAGGTTCCATATTGAATATTCTTAAATCATATTGCTAAAGTTAGGAAGTACTTTTCTAAGAGCTACCAGAGTGAATGGACATGACTTAGTCAGAAGCACACCAATGGGGATTCATGAACTATAGTGGTCAAATGCTACCCATAAGATAACCCCCAAACCCTGAGGGGGCTTCAGTGCTCTGGATCTCAGAGATGTGAATGGGAGGGCCAAGTTGAGTGGCTTGTCCAGAGGAGGTGCTACCTAAGAGATCATAGCACCCTCAAGATATAGCTGGAAGGGCCCATAGAAATCATCTAGTCCAAATACTCTTTTTTTTAAATTTGTTTAAAAATTGAAGAAAATGAGGGCTAAGGCAGTTTAAAACCCATGTCCAAGATAACAGAGGCAGTCAGCTGCAAAAGTAGGGTTTGAACTCAGATTCCAGAAATAGGCACTTTTCACTGTGTCAGGTATAATATCCAGGTTTTAGGGACATAGGTATGAAACACTTTATAAAATAGTCTGGAAAGAGGGCTTTGAGGAAGATCAGAACGAAGGTAATTGCTCTTTAATCCAAATAAACAATGTTTTTTAAGAGGTAAAAAATGTCTCCACACTTTCCCGGAGGATAGGATGGAGAAGAGTGTGGTGTGTGTAAGATTTTCAGGCTTTGTTTGAAGCACATAAATGCCTCCTCTCCTGGGAAATGAGCAATGAGGAGTCAATGAACTCTTGATAAGTGGAAGGCACTAAAACTCCTGCAGGCAGTAGATGGAGCTGCAAGCTATCCTTCCAAGTCAGGCAGTGCTTTAGGAATCCCTGGGTAGCTGCTTAATTGGTGTTCTACTTCAGTGTTCATAGAATCATTTCCTATTTGTTTTCTCTCTCTCTCCTTCCCTTTCACTTTGAGACATCTTGTCCTGTGTTCAACTGCCCCGAAGATCCATGCAGCAACAAAGGATCCAAAGAAACATCAAGCCATATGCCAAATCAGTGAATAGGATCATCATTGTTTTATATGGGAAAGGGACTTTAAAGACCATATAGTCCAACCTCCCATATTTTTTACGAATGAGGAAACTGTAGACTATGGGGGTAAAGTGACTTGCCTAAGGTAACACAACACATTTGTTTCTGAAGTGGAATTTGATTCCAGGTCTTCCTGGCTCTAAGACCAGCATTCATTTTAAATAACTGACTAGAAGATGAAAGGATAGCATGATGATATTTATAGCGTAGCGAAATAACCGATCTAGATTGAACTAGTTTTAGATGTCATCTGGGTCAGCATTTTGCAAATAAAGAAAAGGTAACCCAAAACGACTAAGTGAATTTTCTATGACTATCCCATGACATATCAATCTTATCTTTATACACACATACTCACATAGACATATAATAATTTTCTTATGTTTTCTGCTAACATTCATAATTCCAATCCCAATCGAATGCTTGTCATATAACATGATGTGCATATACATATTTAGAGATGCATGCATGTATAAGAGAGAGAGATTGAGATAAAGACAGAAATAGAAACAGAGAGAAAGAAATGGAAAGAGGGAAATGGAGACAAACAGAAGAGAGAGATAAACAGGGACCCACGAGGAGAGAGAGAGAGAGAGATAGAGAGAGAGAGAGAGAAGGAAAGACTTCATGATAAATACAATGGATTTAGAGCCAAAGGATCCAGTTTTGAATCCTGTTTCTATTACTGACTGCTGCTAAGAATAAGTATACATATGTGCATTTGCACATGTGTGTAGGTGGCAGTAGTTTTTTTATGTTTTAGCTCAACTAGCTTTTTGTTTGACTACAAAGAAAGCAAATACACCTAGAACCTTTCTCAACTTCAGCCTGGGATTGAATAGTCTGAAAATCCTTGAATTTGAACCACACTGACTGGGACTGTACTTATTTACACATATAAATCCCCGTTCAAAACCATCCATAAGAGCTGCATTTGTGAGAGTTAATTTCACAGCCTTGGCCTCCTTAACTACCATCTCTTTTCTACTTCAGTGATAGACATAAGCTGTAGCCAGGTGATCCAGCATAAAAAAGAAGAAAGCTATTTTCTCTTGGTTGCCAGCTGGACGCCAATAATATGCAAACCCCAGAAACCAAGCTTGTAACAAAAGCAATATTTTTTTAAATGATTAGGGTCCAAGTTTCACAGAATAAGTGGAAAATGTGAAGCATTTCAGTGTTTGGTTCAGCTATTTGTCTCAGACCATCTCTGGTTTCAACAGTGAGGAGGTTGGGGAGAGGGAATTGGAGGTGGGTAGGATTCTGAAGATCTATAAGTTTAAATTGAAATAGAACTCAGGTGATATCAGGAGTTGAGTAAATCACAATGATTCCATCTTGTGACTCAATTCTGGAGCTACTCAGTTCCTTTCTATTCAGTTACAGATCTGGTCCAATTTCTGTCTTGTGAGAAAAATTTATGAGAATTTTGTTGTGATTTTGATCTATTGTCTTGAACGTAACTCTGTGTAAATGGGAAGGACTAGCATCTCTGGTATGAGGGATTGCTGGGTCCTTTTCAGGATTGCTCATACATCTTTGGTGTCCACCTTCTGCCCAACTCTCACCTATGCCTCTAAGAAGCTTTAGCATGTGAAGACTTCCCCCAGGAGAACGGGTGGATGGGAACAATTTGTTCAAATAGCCACAAATACAGCTGAAACAGGTGCTCAAGTTCTTGGAACTTGGTCAAGCATTGAATAAACAAAGGTCATGCATTGCCTCTTGGATCATCTCTAGTCATCCTGACTTTTGTCTTCCCACTGGACTTTGATCATTATGGAAGAGAGAGTGAGGTTGATGACTTTGTTCCACAATGGCTCACTTAAATCCAATTTCATACTCAAGTCAAGACATCAATCAATGATATTATTCCTCTTGAACCGTAGCCACAAAGAGATTTTTAACTGAGGACCTATGCAATACTGATCAGAAACACATCACAAATATTAGTGCAGTACTTATGAAATGTGTTTTTTTT
>NC_058133.1:48816003-48855016 GCF_016433145.1 Gracilinanus agilis
TTTTTTATTATTATTTATTAATCTCAAAACTCTTTACCTTAACTGAGAATGGAGATGAAAGAAAGCTCCTGAAAAACCAGAATCTTTCTTTTTATACGTGTTTATCCCTTCACAGACCAGGATAGGACATATCTGTGTCTTGTGCTGACTGTAATACATTCAGAACTTCATTCATCTCCTGGCTCTGCTCCTATCTTTCTGAACTTCTCTTCCATGATCCAGGATGATTGTGCCCTGAAAGATGCTTCCATCTCTGCAGCCCTATCCTAATATTATTAATTCTCTCCCAAACTTTCATTTTAAGGATGTCTCCAACTCAAAAGCATGATCACTTCTTCACTCCTCTCCTGAATATCTTTGTTTTTCTCTACTTCTCAGGTAGGTCCCATCCACTTTCTCCTCATCCCTCTCTTTGCACATTGAAGGCAATGACATTCTTTTTCATTGTATTTGTTTTCCCACCTCTTAGCACAAGTGCCCAGAATATGACCCCATTTGGTGTTTTCTAGGCAAAGGTATCAAAATGATCTGCCATTTCCCTCTCTGGCTCATTTTATAGATTAGGGAAAGGAGGCAAACAGCGTGAAGTGACTTGTCCTGGGTCAAACAGCTAATAAATATCTGAGTCTGGATTTGAATTTAGGTCTTCCTGATTTCCAGGCCCTACATTTTATCCACTGTACCACCTAGATGCCTCACTCAATGCTTTATTTTTTTTTCTTATTTTGAACTTGACAAACACATACATAAAAAAAAGAAGAAAAAGAGAACTGCTATATGGAACTTTGAGTCTCCATTGTATAAAACTTCTTTTTAAAAGATATGTACTAAAGTCAACACATAATTCCAAAGATGTTCTGTTTGTTTCTATTTCCTTTTGAATTCCCTTCTGTTCTCTTTGGGACATTTTTAATGCTTGATTGGTTGATTTTTTTCTTTTTCTAAAAGGACAAAAGTCTCTATCTCTTCCAGTACACTCCATCCCTCAAAAAAAATACCTTCCTTGTAGCATGGAAACATGGTCGAGCAAAACAGAACCTCATATTGGCCATGTCCGAAAACAAGAAGTCTTTGTTAAGTACCAAGGCCCTGGGCTAGACAGCAGGAGATAAAAGACAAAATGAAAACCAAACCTGGCCCTCAAAGATTTTACATACCATTTGGAGGACATAACAAACATGTAAACAGAAAAGTACACCATTAATTACTGGACAAAACACTATTGTTGACCCTGTGTGACTGGACGTAGAAGCCACCAAGAAACATAAAGCAAGAATTCACATTAAAGATAGTCCCAAAGGAAGATAGCCTTGACAACTGGACCAGTAGTCTGGGAGCGTTATAAAGCCCTGTTTTCCATTCTCAGATTCAATAAAAGCACACATCCATTGAGAGCCAATGCTATTTAAGCCTATATTAAGTGGTAAACAAATATCCTTGTTTCTTTCCATTTTAATATATTAATTGATTGCCTTGGAATTTCTCATTTAGCTTCCAATATGATTCTTTGCTAAAGGCAAATTAGAATTTTCAAAAGAAGTCTATTTTTAAAAAGATGAACGATAACATTTTAAACATGGACTACACTTACAAAGAAATGGAAACTCTTAGGATCATAGATGGCATCAAATGATCTTTTGGAAAAGCATAGGAATCTAGGAGATGTTTGCCTTTCCCTGTCTCAAAGTAAACTCAATCTTTATTATAATTGATATAATTATGAATGCATATCATAATTATATACAACTGTAAGGTTTTAATTATTCAAATTATATGTATGTAGATTATATCAACAATATCATAAACTTGCATTTATACTGAAATAACTATTCAACATTGCATATATGACTAAAAGAATTGGAAGAATAGAATAAGCAAACTTCCTCAAATTATAAACTATAATCATATTCTTTCACGTTTTTGAGGAATTTTGAGAAATTCTCACATTTTGCATGAAAGTTTTTCTTTATTCAAGACAAATTTTCTGTTATCAATTTGAGAATTAGAAGGAAAAAGGCCAAAAAAGGAAAAGAGGGATTCTATTAGATTGCAACAAGTTTCTTTGGTAAAATAATACAAAGTAATGGCTTGGATTTTGGTTCCCTTTCCTGTGGGTTGACATGTGTCAACTTATAGAAATATCTCCCTACTCTTAAAGATTTCTTCCTATAACTGGTTGACAGTGTTTAGAAGACCCATAAAGTATACAAAATTTACCAGTACAACCGACAGGTTTCATCACACAAAGAAATCAGTTTATATTTTTCTTTTATTTAAAGTAGCTAAAAACCTTGAGCCTTGTCTAAGTATCAACAGTATATCAACAAATATCCCCCAATTTTGGACCTTTGACTCTCCCACCTTATACATTCAGGATACTAAAAGTTTCCAGAAACTAACATGACAAGCATGAAATATGTTGTTGCCTCTGTCATTCATTCTCTGAAATAAAGCAAAAAAATGAAAGCTTTTATTTTGCTAGTTTAAAAAAAAAGATGGCTAAAATCAATCCTTTCAATGACCCCTGAGGCTGTACTATCATTTCAGAGTTGAAAGTGCATCTTTCTTTCAAGAAAAAGGGTAAAAGGCAAGAGACAAGAGTTCAGCATCTGGGGCATCAAACACAGCTATTCAACATGAATGTTGAGAGGAAACTGATGGCTGAAGTGGCTATAGGAATAACCTCATCCTACTGTAGCAAACAATAACCCTGCTAGTGTGAGCCTTGTATCTCTGTGTCCATCTGCTTTCCTGTCTCTGTGAAATTAAAAAAAAATAAAATAAAAGGAAAGGCCATCTGTTTGCTGGTGGACAGTCTTCTGGTATTATCTTTAGACCCTTTCATATCCTTTTGCATGTTGTTCCAATTTTAGCATTATTTTTATTTGTTGTTTTATATTTGTCCATTCTTATACTTCAGACATGTCCATCGATCTTTACATTATGAGAAATAAACTTATCAGTTACAGGTGCACTGGAAAAAATAAGGACTGCTTGCCTGGAACCTGGAGTTTGTGAGGCTTTCTGCCTCTAGCATTTAGACTAAATAAATGGCAGAGTGTGAGAGAAAAGCTTTTAGAGTCTCACAGACATAGTAAAAGTTGAGCTTTATGATTGTCATTATCATTTCAGGATAGGTTTCATAGTTGGGGAAGGAATGGGACCAGAAAGCAATTCTGCACTTCGATAGCACCCTGTCAGTAACTAAAGTGCTCTATTCACTCAGTAATTAAACTTTCCAATGCCACATTCAAAATCTTCCTGAAAGTGCCATAGGAAATTTTTTTTTAAACTTTAAGTATTCAGAATTATCCATTTTGTACCTTACAATGCTCTTGTTTATTCATAAATTCTTTTTCATAAATGTCAGTTGATATAGTCCTTGTTCTTTGAATTTGCTTATGATATGTCCTTTTATGTCTAGGTCATGCAACCATTTTTAACTTGATAAATTATGCAAAATATTGCTCTATATCTAGTTTCTTCCAGACTGTCTTGTAGTTTTCTGGACTATTTTACCAAACAGTGAATTATTATCCCCAAACATGGATCTTTACTTTTACAGCCATTTGTTGTATTTCTGCTCTGTTCCAATGATCTACTTTTCTATATCTTAGCCAGTACTAAATAGTTTTGGTAATTACTTCTTTATATTATAGTTTAAAATCTGATGTAGTTAGATCTCCATTCTTTAAAGTTTTTTTTTCCATTAATTCCTATGGTATTCTTGACTTTTTTGTTTTTATCTATTCAGGAATATTTATTTTTTATTTAATTCATTTAAAATCTTTTAGTCTACCCAAGCTGACACTAATGCATTACTTGTGGAGTTGTGAATTGAGCTAAACATTCTGGAAGGCAATTTGAAATTAAGCTCAAAAGGCTTTAAAAGAATGCATGCCCTTTGATCCATCAATACCACTACTAGGTTTGTACCCCAAACCAAAGAGATTTTTTAAATGTCTATATAAAAATATTCATAGCCACACTCTTCGTGATGGCAAAAAATTGGAAAACGAGTGGGTGTCTCTTGATTGAGGAATGGCTGAACAAATTGTGATATATAACAATGATGGAATACTATTGTGTTATGAGGAATGATGAACTGCTTGATTTCTATAAAAATGGGGAAGCCCTCCATGAACTGATGCAGAGTGAAATGAGCAGAATCAGAAAAACATCATATACAGAAAGTGAATCATTATGGGACAATCAAATATAATATACTTTGCTACTGATAGTAATATAATGATAAGTCTCCTGAGAGACTTATGAGAAAGAATGCTCTTCACATCAAGAGAAAGAATTGTGAGAGTAGAAATGAAGAAGAAAAATATATGATTTATTACTTGTTTATATGAGTATATGATTTGGGAGTTTGATTTTAAAAGGCTACTCTATTATAAATATATGGAAATAAGTATTGAGTGATAATACATGGTATAATCTAGTTGAATTGTTTGTCAGCTCCAGGAGGGGGAGGCAAGGGAGAGGTGAGGGAGAGAACATGGATCAGGTAACCTTGGAAAAATAGTTAAAAAGAAATTATTTTTAAAAGTGTTTTGCAGTACAAAACAAAATCTACCCAACCCAATTTTTCTAGTCCTATTCCATACCACTCCCTCTCATTTGTTCTATTTCTTAGCCAAATGGGACTATAATTGTTTCAAATACTTTCCATGATTTCCCAATACTATGATTTTGCTCATGACTTTATCACATCCCTTTTCTCCATTTCCACCTGTGGAAATTAAACATTCTTCAAAGTCAAGTTCAAATATCACTTCCTCTATGAAGGAGATACACAGAAGTAAAATGAATTACCTCTAGAGAGAATGAATTCCCTTCCTAGGGAGGTTTTTGAGAGGGTACAGAAAAATCACTTGTGAAGGACATTGCAGAAGAGTTTCATATTTCAGATATGGTTTTGTCTAGATGATTTCAGATATCCTTTTCATCTCTAGATTATAAAAAAGCTATTACTTTTGCAATGCTTCCCTCTGTACTCTTACACACAATATCCCCCATGCCTGGAATATATCTATGTCTGCTAAAATTTTTCCTTTTCTTCATGATCTAGCTCAGGTAAAAAATGATTCTTTTTTCCTCAAACACCCATTTCCTCTGTGTTACCACTCCTTTGCTTTTATCATGTAATTTAGCTGTTTCATTCCTTCTTTTCTTTCTCAATCCCCCTTCAACTTCTCTTTCTCTCTTCCTCCTTTTCTCTCTCTTTCTCTTTTGACTTGGTTATCACGACAAGGCCTATGCCCCAAATAATTCAAAGAAAGAAGGAAAAAGATCCATATTTCAAAGACATTTAGTCATTCTTTTGTATCAGAAAGAACTGGAAACTAATGGAGCATCAACTGGATAATAACAGAACAAATTATGTTTTATCACTATTGTAGCATATTATCACAAGTTAAGAAATAATGAAAGGGATGTTTACAGATAAAGCTGGGAATACTGGTACAAATCAAAGCAGAGCAAAGTGAAAAGAACTAGGAGAACAATTTAAATATAACATTATAAAGAAATGAAATTACAAATGAAATTGGAACTTAAGTGTTAGAACTTAAGTTAGAACACTGGGAATGAAGTCAAGAAGAGCTATGTTTCAATTCAGCCCTATATAGTTATTAGCTGTGTAACCCTGAGCATGTTATTTAGTGTCTTTCTACTTGAGTTTCTTCAATTTAAAATGAGAATAATAGAATCTACCTTCAAGGGTGGTCATGAAGATAATATTTATAAAGTGCTTATTACTGTGTATACTTAATGAATATTATTATTATCACTATTGTTATCAATGTAATTATTAAAGAAAACTCAACTCTTATTGATATAGTGACCAACTAAAATTATAAAACAGACAATTAGATGATGAACTCAAAGGGTAGAATGGGTAGAATTAGTCAATTATATTTCAGCCATGACAAATATAGAGACATATTTTATCTCACTATCCATGTCTAATAAAAAAAATGTTTTATTTTTATTTCTTTCCAATGGAAAGTTCCTTTTCCAAGGAAGTAGTGTGCAAAGGAGAAAGTTATTGATGGGTTTACCAAAAAAGAAAGAGAAAAGTGAAAAAATAAGGTCATTGAAACATTTCAAAATATAGAGGAGACAAAAATGTAATAGGAAGCATGGTCCAAGCAGAATTTGAACTATCATGATGAATTCAGTACATACTCAAAGAATAAAACGAGTTGTTCATAATATAGATGTTTGGCTTTGTGAAAGGTCCTTTTTTATTCTATACATAAATGCACATTTTATTTTTCTGGACAATTTTATTTTTTTTAAGTAAAATAAAATTATTTTATTCAAGTTTTTAAAGTTCTTTACAATTTTGTTCAACCTATCTTTTCAGACACACTGAAAATTGTTCACCCATTAAGCCCTGCATTCTGTTACCAAAGTCATGTTTTCTCTGTTCCTTAAACAGCATGCTCCAACTGCCATCTCCATATTTTTTATTAGCCTTCCCTCATACCTGAAAAGAAATTCCGTTTAACCTCTGCCTCACAATGTCTTTCTTCAAATAATGTATAAAATTAGAATTTTTAAGTGAAACATTTTCTGATCACATATGCTTCATTCCTCACTACCCACTTCTGCCCTACCAATTACTAATGCCCTCCATTCCAAAAAATTATATCTTCAACTACTTTATATTTATTTTCTCTTATTATCTATGCATCATACATAGAGAAGTATATCTTTGTAGGTCACATAAACTTCTGAATGTAAGCCATATTCCATTTAAAGTATATAGAATTCATATGTCAGGTTCAAAACAGTAGGCGCTGTTATTCTCCATGTTTGAATATAAACTTCTTGTGGGTTGAGGTTGTTTTATTCTTTGTATTTGTAGTGCCAGTGCCTAGAATAGTAGTTAGAATTTTGTTGATATTTTTAAATGATTTTTAATTGATTCATTAACTTATGACTGTCTAGTTGCATATTTGGGCTAAGATGGCATAGTAAAGGAGGCTATACTCCCATGATCCCTCCACACATATGCATAAAGAAAATAAATTGCCTCATAACAGAAAAGTTAGAGGAACTCTAGAATCTCACCAGGATAAGAGGAGAGAGTGTCCCAGGGAGAACAGCACCTTGGAGAATCAGCAGAACTTAGAGTAGCCCAACATGTGGTGACTACCAGAGGCAACAAGGTTTCAAAATGGAAATGAATCCAGTCTGATTCAGTCCACACAGGTACAGAAGGCAGGAACCTCATAAACTCTTACCTGGCAGCAGAGCCCTAGCGCTACAAGAGAGCAGAGAGGAGAAACTGGAACTACAGTGACCTACTCACTCCCATATGGAAGCAGAGTGCCTGAACTAGTGGATCAGGGAACTTGTCTAGCCAAGACCAAACAACAAGGGAATTCATAGCAAGGGGGCACTAAATATGACTGAACAAAATAACTGCAAAACTCCCCGGAACAAGCCAGCAGTACCACTTTCCCAATAGACATGTCATGATGAAAGGTCAGCTAAGCCTACACTAAGTAGCAGAGTAGTACTCTCCAAGCTTTGTGCAATGCGCCCTCTACCCCAAGAATAGAAGAACCTCAACGGATAAAGTATTTGAGGGGAAAACACATATATAAATATGAGAAAAAAAGACAAACTCTGATCTTAGAAAATTATTTTAGTGACAGGGAAGACCAAAATATAAACTCAGAAGAAGACAGCAGTGCCAAAAGGGAAATAGGTGAAGCCTCAAAAGAAAGGGTAAAAGGATTTTAGGCCTTAAAAGAACCAACTAAAGAACTTGTAACAAACAAACGAAAATGATTAAATAAATGGCCAAATAGAGAATTGACAGAAAAATCCAATAGCTGGGGAGAAATTCACTGAATAAATCAACTACCTAAAAACTATGATAAGCCAAAAGGAAAATGAGCACAAAAATACTCTGAAGAAAATTAATGCCTAAGGAATAAAATGGACCAAATGAAAATGGAGACAAAAAAAAATAACCAGAACGAAAATAGCATATTTTTAGAGAGTAGGACTGCCCAAATGGAAAAGGAAACCCTAAAACTCAAGGAAGAAATAACTCTTTCAAATGAGAATTGGACAAATAGAAGCTAACGAAACCATGACATCAGAAAAATAATAAAACAAAGAAAAAAAGAAGAAAATCAAAAATACCTCACTGGAAAAATGACCAACTTGGAAAATAGATGCAGGGGAGATAATCTAAGAATCATCAGAATACCTGAAAGCCATGATTTAAAAAAAAAAAGAGGCTGGACACTATATTATAAGAAATAATCAGGGGAAACTGCTCCAATATTGTCAAATAAGAGGCAAAAGTGGAAACTGATAGAATCAACTGATCAATTTCTGAAAGAGACCCAAAAATTAAAAACCCCAGGATTATTGTAGTCAAATTCCAGAATTTCTAGGCCAAGGGAAAAATATACTATAAGCTACTAGATGGACAGAATTCAAATATCAAGGAGCCACAATCAGGCTTACACAGTCTCTAGCAGCTTCTACAATAAAGCATCAAAAGATATAAAATGTGATATTACAAAAAAGCAAACTATCTAGATATGCTACCAAGATTTACATATTCAGCAAAACTGAACATAATTTTACTGGGGAGATGGAGACACTATTGTTAAATGAACTAGATGAATTTCAGACTTTCCTGACTAAAAAAATAGAGCTCAAATTCAATGAGCAAATCCAACACTCAAGCTAAGCATAAAAATATAAAGTAAAAACTTAAGGGTTTTCATAAAGTTGAATTGAGTACATTCATACTCAAAAGTGATAATTGAAGTAGTTATCTATGATATTTAAAAAAGATAAGGTACTTAAATTATGCAAAGTAATGTACCTATGATACTTAAGAACTTTATCACTATTAGACCAATGAAAAATAGTATATAGATACATATAGTATATCTATGTTTATATATGCATGCCTATCTATATGTATATATGTATATATATGAAGGAAAGAAGGAAGTTAAATAAGACAGGCTGATATTTTTAAAAAGAGATGAGAAAGAGGAACATATGAAGAGAAGAGAAAAGGAGAGATAGAAGGGAGTAAATGATGTTTTGTTAAGAGGTCCATAAGTGGCAAATACAGTAGAGAAGACTGGAGGCAGTGGCTATGATTCAACCTCACTTTTACTAGAACTAGATGAAAGCAGGAATAACACCCACACTCAGTCACCTATAGAAATCTACCTTACCATAGAAGCAAATAAGTAGGCAGGGAAAATAAGGGAGGGGGGGTACATGGACAAAAAGGAGGGTGAATTGGGAGAGACAGTCATCCAAAACAAAACATCTGTGAATAGGAAAAGGCTAAAAAAAGGGAGAGAGAAGAATTAAAAAAAGGAAAAATAAGATAGAGGGAAACATATAATTAGTAATCATAGTTGTGAATGTGAATGGGACAAATTCATTCATATATCAGAAAAGGATAGCAGAATGGATTACAAAACAGAAGCCCACAATATACTTTTTTTGCAAAATAACACATCTAATATAGAGAGACATACACAGAGTAAAAATAAGAGGTTGGAACAGAATCTACCACGCCTTAGATAAAATTAAAAAAAAAAAAGCAGGGGAGTAATCATGGTCTCAGACAAAGCAAAAGTTAAAATTTACCTAATCAAAAGAAATAAGGAAGGAAAGTACATCACAATAAAAGGCACATGGACAATGAAATTATATCAACATTAAACATGTATGCACCAAATGGTGGTTCCAGATTCCTAAAGGAAAGGTTGCATGAATCACAGGAGGAAATAGAAAGTAAAATGAGGTCTCAAACTTCCCCTCTCAGAATAGATAAATCTAACCAAAAAATAAACCAGAAAGAAGGAGATAAACAGAAGTTTATTTAAAAAATGGATATAATAGACCTCTGAAGAAAACTTTGGAATAAGAAAGGAATATGCCTTTTTCTCAGCATATATGGCATCTTAACAAAAACTAATCATGTGATAGGGCATAAAAACCTCACACCCAAATGTAAACAAGAAGAAATATTAAATGCATGTTTTTTAGACCATGATGTAATAAAAATTACACTCACCACAAGGCAGCAGAAAGAAATAATAAAAATTAATTGGAAACTAAATAATTTTATCCTAAAGAACAATTGAATTAAAGAACAAATCCTAGAAGCAATCAACAGTTTCATGAAAGAAAATTACAATGAGCTGACAAAATATCAAAATTTATGAGAATCCTCAAAGCAGCACTTAGGGGAAAAGTTATATCTTTAAAATTGGATGGACACGCTACCAAAAAAAGAAACAAACAAAAACTAAAAAAGGAACAAATTTAAAATCCCAAATTAAACACTGAACACCAAATTGGAAATTCTAAAAACCAATGGAGAAATGAATAAAATTGAAGATAAGAAAATCATTTAATTAAAAAATAAGACAAGTAGTTAATTTATGAAAGATAAATCAAATAAGCTTATTGTTTATTATGATTTTTTAAACCCTTAACTTCTGTGTATTGCCTCCTTGGTGGAAGAGTGGTAAGAGCGGGCAATGGGGGTCAAGTGACTTGCCCAGGGTCACACAGCTGGGAAGTGTCTGAGGCCGGATTTGAACCTAGGACCTCCTATCTCTAGGCCTGAATCTCAATCCACTGAGCTACCCAGCTGCCCCTGTTTAATATGATTTTTAAAAAAGAAGAAAACTAGATTATCAGAATCAAGAATGAAAGTGAAATTCCTTCCAATGAAGAAGAAATTAAAGCAATTATTGGTAGTATTTTGTCCAATAATATGCCAATAAATCTGACAATCTAAGTAAAATAGAAGAATTCTTACAAAATACAAACCACCCAGATTAACAAAAGAGGAAATAGAATACTTAAACAACTCCATCACTAAAAAAATTCATGTAGAAAAGCAAAATACCAAAAACATCTAGGGATTGTTTTTAAATAAAGGAAGGACACCTGGCTGCCCCAGATATCAAACTATACAATAAAGTGGTAATCATCAAAACAATCTGGTACTGTTTAAGAAATAGAGTGATGGATAAATAAAATAGATTAGTTAATCAATATATGGTGGTTAATGTCCATAGCAACTCAGTGATAAATATACTCAAAGATACAAACTTTTGGAGAAGGAATGCATTATTTGACAAAAACTGCTGGGAAAACTGAAAATCAGTATGGCAGAGATTAGACATGAACCAACATCTCATACCAAACACTAGTATAAAGTCAAAATGAATACTTGATCTAGAAATAAAGGGTAACACCCTATAAATAAATTAAAGAAACATGGAAAAAATTTACATGGCAGACTTATGAATAAGGGGAATATTGATGAACAAACAAGATATAGGGAACATGATGAAAAATGAGATAAATTATTTTGATCACATTAAGTTTAAAAAGTTTTGTTTTGTTTTATCAAGTAAAACCAATGAAATCAATATTAGAAGGGAAACAACAACTTTTGAGAAAAAATTTTATAGCAAGTATCTCTGACAAGTGCCTCCTTTCTCAAATATGTAGAGAACTAAACAAATGTATCATATTAGAAATTTTCCCTAATTGAACGGTGGTCAAATAATATGAATAGGAAGTTTTCAGAGGAAGGGATTAAAACCATTCAGAGTCATATGAAAAAATGTTCTAAATCATTGTTGATTAGAGAAATGCAAAATAAAACAAATATGAAATACCACCTTACACATAACAGTTTAGCTAATATTGCCAAAAAGGAAAATGGTAAATGTTGGTGAGGATGTAGGAAAATTGAAACATTAATCGACTGTTGAGTGGAACTGTGAATTGATATCACAATTTTGGAGAGAAATATGAAACCAAATTCAAAGGATCATAAAACTATGCATAGCTTTTAACCTATCAATATCACTTCTGGGTCTGTATCCCAAAGAGATTGGAGATAAGGGAAGAGGACCAACACCAAAATATTTTTACCAGCTCTTTTTATGGTGGCAAAAACTTTGAAAACCAGGGTTATCAATCACTTGGGGGAACACCTGAATAAATTGTGGTACATGGTTGTAATGGAATACTACGTTACCATAAGAAATAACAAACAGGATGAGTTGAGCAAAATCTGGAAAGACTTATACGAACTAATGCAAAATGAAGAAAACAGAAGCAGAAGAACAATGTTTACAGTAACAGAAATATTATATGATGATTCTCTGTGAAGTACTAAATCATTATTAGCAAAGCAAGCTTTCAAGATAAGCACAAGGGACTCTCAATGAAAATGTTATCCACAGCCAAAGATAGAACTGTTGGAATCTAAGTGCAAATCAAAGCACACCAACTTCCACTATATTTCTTTCATCAGATTTCTATTGTATGTTTGATATGTTACTTCTATTATGACATAATATGGAAATATGTATTACGTGAAAGTAGGAGTATAACATATGATGGAGAAAATCTGAAAATTAAAATGTCAAAAACAATTGTCAACAAGTATTTCTATATGAAATATAAAACTTCATAATAATTTTTTTTTAAATCTTATAACTATCTATCCTAGCTAACTAGTTAAGCCTCCTAATAGATTATACATTATAGGTTCTTTCAATGTGGATAACAAGACCTTTTTAAAATTTTTCTACTCTTAGTAACTAACCTTGAAACTCACAAGAGTTAAATAAACCTTTGTTGAATTCATTTGAATGTGAACTTCACAAATAGATTTATCTCACTCTAATTTTTATGCTATTAATGAGTATATGTATTTAAATGTTTTGTAGACTCCTTGAGGGTGGGTACCATGTTTTATTTTAATGTGTAATTCTCTATTAACCATAATAGATATTTAATGATTCTTTGTCAAATGAATACATTATTAATGAAACTTAACATTGCATTTATTTTAGATACAAATACATCCCTCTCAGCTAAAATTGGTCTTACAGTCTATGAAAATTACCAAGGGTTTCTTATTTATAAAGTTCTTAGCACAGCGCCTTGTACATAGTAGATGTTTAATGAATGTTATTTTCATTGTTGGTGTCATAATCAATATTATAAAAAACCTAAGAACTTTTATTGATGCAATAATCAACAGGTCCTCAGTTTTGTAAGTTTACAATGATGTTTCTTTCCCAACCTTACTGTAAGACTTTATATTTTTTTTCCAAATTCCATCTTCTTAGTTTTTGCCAATTTGTCTAATATATCAAGTTATTTTTGAATCATTATTCTTATATCTTTTATCACATTGTATCACTCAGCTTTGCATAAACTACAAATTCAATAATCATGATTTTGGTGACTTTATCTGAGTCATCAATAGCACTATGGAAAAGGATAGTTACAATGGTAGAGCTCTTTGATTTTTTAGTAGATCATTCCTTACAGTCAGTCAGTCAGTCAGTCAACTAGTCAATCAAATACCATTAAGTGCTTACTGTATTTCTGGTTCTCTATTAAGTGCTAATGAGCCAATTAAAGGGGAAAACCAGTTCCTGCTCTCATGAAGATTGAAATCTAATGAAGAATACCAAATACAATTTAAAACAGTGTTTTAAGGTTTCCAAAGCACTTTACAGCATATTATCTCATTGGAGGAGGCATATTACTATAATTCTCATTTTGTAAATGAGGAAACTGAATATGAGAGGGGTTAAGTGACTTACCAATAGTGACAGAGTCTGAAGAAGAATTAAAACTTCCTAGTTCCCTCCATGTTAGCAGTGATCAAGTCAAAAAGCATTCATGATGTTACTTCTCTGTACCATTCAGTATGCTAAATATTGTGAATTCAAATAAAAACAAATATAAAGTCAGTTCTACCCACAAGGAACTTAAATTATAAGGGGAGAAATTGCAAATAAAAATGAACTATACAAGAGGACGGCATACACATTTATTTGCTTTTTTGACAAAATTATTAAACTAATAGATGGATATTTTACCACTATTTATGCAAAACTTTGAAAAGATTATTTTATTATTTTAGTTAATAAAATTAATTAGATAGATAGAATCAGAATTTGTTGGAGTATCAAACTCAAAGAAGAAACCTCTTCATTCTAATTTGACAAATTTTCCTTCAGGTCACACCCAATAACCATGGGTATCCTTTAAGGCTCTGTCCTAGGCCCTCTTCTCTTCTCTCTCTTTATTGCTATTCGTTATGATTGCATCGGGGCCCAAGGATTCAATTAGCATCTCTATGATGACTCTCAAATTTATTTATCCATCCTGAGTCTTTCTCTTAACGTCCAGACTGGCATCTCTAACTTTCTATTGGACATATCAAACTGGATATTCTTGAAATTTCTGAAACTCAGTATGTCCAAAATTGAATTCATTATATTTGCCTCCTTACAAGCCCTCTTCCTTTTCCTAACTTTCCTATTATTAATGATAGTACTCTTCATGAATTTTTCTCTAGTGAAAGCAAAATATGTTGTGTTTCACAATATTTCAAATGTGGAAATATGTATTATGTGATAGTGTATGTACGACTTATACCATATTAATTGCTTTCTTGGGGAAAGGGAGTAATGGGAAAGAACATGGATTTCAGAATGTCAGAAAACACATATTAAAATTATACTGACATGTAATCTGGAAAAAAAACTAATTAGGACACTACCATCTCCTAGTCACCCAGGCTGTATACCTAGGTGTCATTCTTTTCTCTTTATTCTTTCTCACCCTCTATTTCCAATCTGTTGTCAAGTTCTATCTATTTAAACTTTTATAATATTTTTGGTATATTCCTTTTCCTCATCCCTATTCCTCTCTGACATTGACACTACCTTGGTGTAGGTCCTTATCATTCCTGAAAAATAGCAATATTCTATTGATTGATTTCCCTGCCTTATTTCATCCAATCCATCCCCTCTAAGCTGTCAAACTGGTCTTTCCATATACATGTTACATGCTTTCAGTGAATTTCAGTGCCTCCCAATCACATTCAGTCTCCAATATAAAATCCTCCATTTGGCAGTCAAAGCCATTCATTAGCTAACCCTCTCCTCCCTTTCCTGTCTTCAAACACTTTACTCCTTACCATGTAACCATTGGTCTAATGACACTGGCCTCTTTGATCTTCTTCATCCAAGATATTCCACTTACTTTAAGAATTTTCACTGACTGTCCATGCTAGAATTCTCTCCCTCCTTATTTCCATCTGACTTCTTTCAAATTCCATCTAAAATTCCATATTCTACAAGAAGCCTTTCCTGATTCCATCAATGCTAATTGCCTCCCCCAAGTTGATTATGTCCAACCTATCCTGTGTGTATCTTGTTTCTGAATTTTGTCTCCTCCATTAGACTGTTGCTCCTTGCAACATTATTCCTTGTAAGCAATAACTTTTTGTTGTTGTTTCCATTCTTTGTATCACTAGCACTTTGTGCAATGTCTGGCACTTAGTAGCCATTGAATGGATACACGTGGATTGATTGGTCAGGTGATATTTGACAATTAAGAGATACTGAATTATTTTCACAGACTAAATGGTGGCCCTGAGTATTTGAATATCTTGCCCAAGACCACACAGTTGGTACATAGCTGAGTCCAAATTGGAATCTAGTCCTAGAAACTTTAAATATGGACCTCTTTCCACTAGTCTATGCTACCTGGATATTTGTTGACTTTCTGTTTCTAATAGCTGTCATAACCCTTGTTATCCATTTCATTCAAACTGTGATATTCTCATATACTGAGAATAGTTTCTAGAAAAAATATGATTGTTATTTGGATATGGTGGCAATTACCTAGTGGACTATCATTGTGATTATTCTTCCATCCAGCTAACCAGCATGGAAGCTGAGGACAGGGAGAGAGGACATCCTTTAACGAAGCCTATAGGAACCAGGAAAACTAGATACACCAAGAGAGCCATGATACAAATGAAAATTAGAATCGAATAAAGGAAACATTATATAATAACAGTGTTCTCTCCTAGCCCCAGAGGAAAGAACCAGAAATGCATCCCTTTAGATTACTTGGTTAGGTAGTAAGGAGAGAAGAGGGGTTCTTTGGCTGGGAAATATCACACACACTGTCAGAAATGGCTGTTCTTTTTGGTTGAATTTGTTCAGCCATTTTTCTCTATTATGAAGGAAGGTTCACATGATATATGTGGGTGGGAATAATATCTGGAATGGTTGTAATGTCAAAACAAAAGATATTTTTAATAAAGATTTTTAAATGAAATAAAATGAATAAATCATGCCAATAGGAAGATGTTTTCACCCTTTGGGATTATTTGGGCTTCAGCATAGGGTATTTGCAGAATCTATAAAGAAAAAGACAAACGTTCCCAAAGATCCCCAAAATAGTAACGTATTGTTCTGCAGCAGGAGTTACCCACACCCCCATACACATTGTTAAAGAAAACAAATTGCCTTATTATTCACAGGTGGTTAACTCATCTAGATCAAAAAGTTGGCAGGTTTCTGATCGAGATAGCTTTTCTTCTCCCTCTTGCCAGCCAACTCTGTTCTGTCAAACTTTTGGGAAAAACAGTTGTGCATATGTAGTTCTGTTGTCCTCTGGAGCCCTTTGGTCTCAGTGTTGATGGGGTGTCGCTGTTCAAGCAGAGCAAGTGAAAAGAACAGCTGTCTTTATTCAGCCGAGACTGAAAAGGATTTTAATGAAAATTTTAACTTACTCTTTCATTAAAAAAAAGTGCTATGTCAGTAGCCCTACAAATGGCGAACTAAGTTGCAGGTTGGTTTAGGCAAAATACAACCAACACATGGCTTTCTTCCCATCTCATGCAAAGACATGAATTCCTTTTAGTCTTTAATTTCTCTTTAACTACAAACCAACACTGGGATGATTGAAAAAGCTAGATTCTAAGGACCTATATAAGCCTCAATATTAATTTATATATGTATGTGTATACATATATATACCTTATATATTATATATTTTCAAAATTCAGAATTTTTTTTTGTTGATGCTAAACTAAGTGTTAATACCATTTGGTTCATTCCTTTCATTCACATAAAAGAAACTTGAAACTTCAAAATTTATGAAGCAACTATGACCATAACCTGCTTTTCTGCTTTGTCTAGATCTACTTCCCAAAGATGACTAAAATATTGTTCTGTCCTATGTTGGACTCTAGTCTAAAATATTTGCCAATGAGAAAAAAAATCCCCAGAGCTCATTTTCTAGGTTTTCTCTTTTCGTTGCCCCTTCTGTTAATTGAGCCACAGGCAGCAAATAGGATGTTAGTTCTGTGTGCATTTGTGTATATGTGTGCCTTTGTATTTGTGTGTGTGTTTATATTCCCACTAGAAATTAGCTGTGTTGTAAGCCTTGAAGAGATCATTATTTCTAACAAACAATGGCTTTTTTTTTTGGCTCTCTACATACATTGGAATCTTCCTATCAACTGTTTTCTTAGAGATAAGTTATATCTCAAAAATGAAACAGCTGAAGCAATGGCTAATCACCCCCATGCCCTGGAGACATTTAGTATAAAAGTCAAGATTAAAGGATTGCTTAAATTGGATAAGTAGCCATTTATGATCTCTTACTTGGAAGAATTACAAGTCCCTTGTTCTGGAAGCTGTAGGTTGCTGTGAGGTAGGGAGAAACCCTTCCCTCAACCCTGAGAATATACTTAGATAAAGAAGATCATAGATCTAGAGTAAGAAGGGACCACAGAAGCAATAATAGTTCATTCTTCATGATTTACAAATAAGGAAATAAATACTTGGGAAAGCTTTGGTGACTTGCCCAAGGTTACACAGATTGGACCATAAAATCATAAATTTAGAGCTGGAAGAGACCTTGGAGTTCATCTAATCCAACTCTCTAATTTAAAAAAAAGAAAAAATTGAGGCATAAGGAAGCTAAGTCACTTTGCAAAGATCACTAAAGTCTTAAGTGGCATAACTGGGATTTGAGTTTATATCTTCTGACTCCAGAACCTAGGATCACTATGTACTTGCTCAAGAATTTCCCTATTCTTTTTTCAGTTAGTCGCTATCTATATTTGAAAGGCAAAATCAAGTCAATTTTATTAAAAGTATTTATAAAATTAGTCAATAAAAAAGTTACTCATACTCTTTTTTTATTCACTCCATTGGACAGATTGGTGAATCCCTTCTCAGAATAAGGTTTTTAAATGTATAAAATACATACCATTATAAGGGATTCCAACATTTAAGTACAGTTTATCAAAATATTAAACAACTAAATTTTAATAGAATGTATTATATTGAGTCCTTCCATTAATCTGTCAAATACCTCTAACCTCTGTGTTAGAAGTTTGCCAATATAGCTATCCCCTGGCAATATCATAGTTATTAGTTAGTACTTCATTACCTTCTGGTTACTAAGAATGGGGGAAGTGGTAATGGTAGTCGTGGTAATAATTTACTTTTCCCCTACTTGGATCCAGATAGAATTTTAGGTCTCAGGAAAGTGGGTGGCAATGAATCATGAGGCTGGATTGAGGCAGTGGCTTTCTCTTGCTGATTAGTTCAGACCTCCTTGATTCAAAACTCCTGTAAGAGCACTAGGGGCCCTTCATCCTGGCATATAGCTCTCAATTCAGAAGGTATAGTGCTGTCTCCAATTCTCAGGGGATCTGAGGAGCAAGTATAGAGACTGCCCACAAAGAAGGTGATTGCAAGTGAACTGACTCCATCAGAAATAGTGTGAAGGCTTTTTTGCAAGGCAACCAAATCTTCCTCTTAGAGAAGATACTTTGCATTCTTTCCAGTAGTTAAAAGGGAAGAAGCCTGTGCTTTCCCATTTCTTCCTATGTGTTTCTGGTCGTCTTCTTGAGCAGGCTTGGATACATCAAGAACAAGTTTATTTGAATTGCTTGATTTTTTTTTTACTTTTATGGTTGTTGTTAAGAATTGCACCTTCAATTACAAAGCCTATTATTGATGGATTTTCATTTTTCTAGTCAGTAAGAACTTTCTCCAAAAGGCCACATCTTTGGGCCAATCCTTATTAAATCTCTTGCTATTTGTCTTTGTCTCTTTCCTTCTGTTTTCCTGTCTCTGTTTCCCTCCCTTATGTAAAATAGTCTCTTTATTTTATGAGATTTTGGGAAGGAAGGAAAGAGGGAAGGAAGGAATGAAGGAAGAAAGGAAGGAAGGAGAGAAAGAAGTATCTATTAAGTGCTTATTATGTGTCACACATTGTGCTAGGTGCTGAGAATCCAAATATAAACAAATGAGAAAGTGAATTCCTGACCTCAAGTAGATTACAGTCTCATGGGATGACAATACACAAAAGGGACCTAAAAACTGATGGGCATATTTTAGAACTCTGAAAGATAGACAATGAGCCATGAAGAGGGAGGCAGGAATTCCTCCCTGTACTACTCCATAAAATAGAGGCCTCTATAGAAACTCACTATATGGTAGAAGGGGAAATACCTTCCAGTGAGATTTTCCCATATTGAGAAGGTCAGAGGGATAGTTAGATATTCAAAGATGAGGAGTTTTGGGAAAGTTCAAAGATGGAGTAAAATGGTTTATAAATACAAGCCAGGAAGAGGGATGGGAAAGAAATAAAAGCCTAGCATAGGCCATTCCAACAAATAGAGAAGGAAGAGGACCAGGAAGGATATTATTATTATTATTATTATTATTATTATTATTATTATCATTATTAATTATTCTCATTTTCTAGAACAGTGACATGGGTGCCAGAGATTGCCCACTCTCTGTGGCCACAGGCACTCGCCCCCAAAGAGTTTGTTACTTGATCTTAAAAGGCTGGTCAAGACTAAGAAAGGGGGTTCAGACTCAAATCTTTTCCCATTATGTTGACTATACCAAAGTTAAGAAAGAAAGAAGATAGACTCATTTAAATTTTTTAAATTATTGATTTATTATTTTTATATAATAGATTTTTTAGATATACCACACTACAACCAACTGGTAAGTCTTCTCTTATAAGGAAAACAAATATTTAAGCAAAAACAATAGACACAGTGACATTACATACACATAGCCCCCAGCTCCTCCAATAAGAAGGAGGATATTCTGTTTATATGTCTTCTTTAGGACACAGATTGGTATTATTATTCTACAGGATTCGGCTTTGTTGGACTGATTCAATTTACATTATTATTGTCAAATGTACATCCTTTTCTTGTTTCTATTTATTTTCTTTTTAATCAGTTTGTATGACTTACTATTTTTTCTCTGAATACTTCATATTTTCTATTTCTTATAGCCAAGTAATATATCTTTACATCCATATACCAAAATTCAATTCGTTTACAAATAATTATGCTTTGTTTCCATTAATTTGTGACTCTAAAGTACAACTATGACATCCTATGTTTATGTATAGCTTTGTATATGTATCATCTATGTATATGCGTGTATACATAGACCTATGCATACAACATAACCTTCATAAGCAAGTTTTCTTTCCCTCCTTAATCTTATTAGATATATAAGTAAAATATTTTACTTTAGATTTTGTTTATTCTTTGTCTTTTAATATTTTTCTGCCTTTTGTATTTATATCAAATTCCTATTCATTATGACACCTTTCCTTATGACACAGAAAAACAATTAAGGAAAACCATTTGATCAGTGACTATGATTGACAATGTATTGTGGGTTTTAATATATTGTGGCTGGGGAAATTGCATCCCCCAGTGTGTCCCAGGGGTACCTCCTCCTTACTTCCTGGTATGGGATTGGTCTTGAATTAGACCGATCCCATGCTAGGAAGTGGCCATGCTCCCTACTTCCAGGCACAGGATTGGTCTATATAAGGACCCATCTTGTGCCAAGGAGGGACCTCTGAATCTGAGAAGATTGGGGGTGGGGGGTAGTTAATTTCAAGCTACTAGAGCTCCGTTTATTTTCTTCCTTTTAAATAAAGTTTGAGGGGGGCAGCTGGGTGGCTCAGTGGATTGAAAGCCAGGCCTAGAGACAGAAGGTCCTGGGTTCAAATGTTGACTCAGACACTTCCTAACTATGTGACCCTGGGCAAGTCACTTAACATCCATTGCCTAGCCTTTACCATTCTTCTGTCTTGGAGCCAATACATACTATTGACTTCAAGATGGAAGTTAAGGGCTTCAAAATAAATAAACAAATAAATAAACATATAAACAAATAAATAAAGTTTAAGTTAGATCAGAGAGTTTGTTTTCCTTTAATCAGTATTTAATATTACATACTAGTACTTTCTTACTTTGAAGAGGACCTGAGTTCAAATTTACCCTAATACACTTCCTTGCTGTGTGACTTTGGGCAAGTCACTTAACCCCTAGCCCTCATTGCTATTCTGTCTTAGATATTAATGCTGAGACAAAAATTAAATGGTGTTTTTTTAATTGCTCAACTTTTAACTTTTAAGTGAAATATTTAAAAAACCTACTCACAGAAAAGAAAAACCACACATTAACCACTAATATAAGTCTTAGCTGAGTTCAGCTACAATGTGAATAGCAGGATAATCCTATGGCTCTCTTCCACAGATTTCTCATAGAAACCTAAAATGCATGACAGAAAGAGGAAGTTCATTCTAAGTGGTTAGATAAATCTGACTCTTTTAGTTGGAATGACCATATCTTACCATCCCCTATCAGTTTTTCAAATGTTTCTGAAAGCAAGCACAAAACCCTGCTGTACATATCAGCTCTCCAGAAGAATCCCCGATATTTCCCAGTAAAAAGGCAAAAACAAGAACAGACTTGGACCCAAAGCCAGTCAGTTTTCCCTAGGGATGAAGCTGGCAGCCTCCATCCAGGCTATCAGATGATCACTGACTCGTAGCCTTCTAGGAGTCATTTCCCAGCTAAGTAACATTCTTACCCAAAGGCGCTGAAAATACTTAGCTTTTCCTTAATAATACTTAGCATTTATGTAGCACTTCTAATCATTAATTAGTTAATCTGCACAACAGCCCTATGAGGTAGGTAAAGATAATGATCCTCATTTTACAGTTGAGGAAACAAACATTGAGAGGTTAAATAACCTCAACAGGGTCCTTTAGTGAGCTTGTGGCAGACCCAGGCTGTCATGGAGATTCTGACCTGGGAGAAGGATGGGTAGTTTTAATGCAGATAATATGATTTTAAAGGCATTAAAAAATCTGCTTTAATGATTCTAGAAAATCATAACAGAATAGTCTTCATTTCAATTCGGGGTATTTTTGAGCCCCAAAATGAAATCCTCTGAAGTAGCACAGGGTCATGAATGATAACTACCAAAACCGAAAGATAAAAGTCTACTATTTCTTACCAGGAAACAATGCTGGGTTGGAGTAAATGTGATAAACACGGAGCATGAAGAGGAAACATAGAATATACAGCTGACTTAAGTGGTGAATTGTGGGGAATGGAAATTAGTAGCCCTTAAATGGAAAATTTGTGTAAGTGAATAACCCCAGATAGTTAGGACAAAAGTCTAAAAATCTGGATATGTATTTAATTTTTAAAATTTATTTCATTGAATATTTCCAAATGTCACCGAAAATTTTAATAATTTTTTAAAATTTTTATTTCAAAACTTCTCCCTTCCCTTCCTTCCTCCTTGAGAATTATACATGTGAAGTCATGAAAAGTGTATGTTCATATTAATGATGTTGCAAAAGAAAACACAAACAAAATAAAACAAAAAGAAAGTTTAAAAAAGTCAGTGTAAGCAATATGTATCTGGTGTCACATGATGAACAAGGAAAAATGTGTAGATATCCTTTATATCTTGAAGCAGTTAGGGGGATGGCAACCCCAAAGATCTGGAAAATCCTCATAAAAATTTTTGGCCCTCCCTTCCTAACAGAGAAGAAATTTGATTCTTTTTCTTTTATAGTACCTTATTGTAAAATTTGGGTTAAGTATAGACATAGTCCACATGTAGGTCAACAGTACGATAGACCTATATTTCTACCCTTTGCGTGTCATCGGCTGGCTTTCATGTTCCTTTGGCAAACATTAGCTTTTTATTTTAACTTTAAAAAAGAAGTTCTGTATATTTATAGTATTAAAAGCTTAAATATGTTGGTACATTACAATATGTACATATATTTTATACAAAATAATAATCAAATAAAATGTAAAATATGCTTCAAACTGCATTCAAAGTACTTTTTATGTTGAAGTCTTTGGAATTGCCTTTTTAAAAATTTAATTAGGTAAGTCTTTCACAGTTAATCATCCTCATAATATTGCTATTATTGTGTACACCATCCTCCAGGTTCTGTTCACATCACTTTTCATGAGTTCTTCTAATTCTTTAAAGGTTTTCTGAAACCATCCTGCTCCTCATTTCTTCCAACAGTAGTATTCCAATGAAAATCATATTCCACAATTTGTTCAGCCATTGCCCAATTCAGGGGCATTTCCCCAATTTCCAAAGCTTTGTCACCACAAAAGAGTTGTATTAATATTTTTGTACATGGAAGAGAGAGATTTTTCATGGAGAAAATAAAGTGAAGAATGGTATGCTTCAGTTTGCATTTAGACTCTGTCAGTTCCTTCTCAGCAATAGATAGCTTTTTACTTGATGAGAGCCTTGGAATTTTCCTGGATCCTTGCTTTGATGATAATTGTTCACTCATTCACAGTTGATCATCTTACATTATTGCTGTTACTGTTCTCCACGTTCTGCTCACTTCATTTTGCATCCCTTCATATATGTATTTGCAGCCTCGTTGTGCTTGTGTCCAATTCACATTTCTAATTCAAGGCTTTGTTCATAGCTGTTTGGACTCCATTGTCTTTTTTTGTTTGTGTCTTGAACTTCCTTGTTACCATAATAGATTTTTATGGTGAGTTTATTTATTTATTTGTTTAGCTTTCTTGATTTAGGACTTCATGTTAATGTTGGAATACTTTCCCGTTAGGAGGTAGAAGGTTCTCTCACACCTCAGGATTTTTTGGCGAGGCTGTTTTCAGAATTTGTTCTGGGGGCTTTACAGTTTTTGATGCTTCCAAGGTGATGTGATCCAAGAAAAGGTATGGTCACTGATCTCCTGCCCTGCATTTTGGTCCTTACCCATGTCCAGAGACATATTGGTTTAATAGAAACAGTGTAAAACAAGATCAGAACAATTCATCTAGGCTAGAAACTGAACGTACAAGGTTTTTTCTAGAATTTCCAATTTTATTTTCAGGCTACAACGACCTAATTAAAAAAAAAGTGACAATAGATTTCAATCCTTCTAGATGACTATATATATATATATATATATATCAGGTTTTCCTGAATGCAAGGTTAGCACAGTGTGCTAACCTTGCATTCACCTGATTTCAAGTCCTGTCAGAAAATATAAAACTCAAGCTGTGTCCCCTTGCACAAGTTGTATAATCTCTTTCAGGGTCATTTTCTTCATTTGTAAAAACAGAAAATTAAACTAGATTCCTTCTAAGGTCCCAGCTAGTTCTCTAACTCTAGTTTCCCTTTGTAGATCTCCAGTGCCTAGTACAGTGCCTTGGCTACAGTAAATAACAAATATTTTCTTGTTGAGGACCATAGTGGGAAGGAATTAAGATATGAAGGATTCGTAATGACCAATCCTACACTGGGGAAATGATACGCCTTGAGAAATTACATGCCTGGAAAAATAAATTTGTTTTCCTCATCTTAACAGAGAAATAGGGGCCACAGCTATGAGTAGGGTCATATATTATCAAACATACTTTCTCTGCCAGTTGATTGTGATTGTTATTATTATTGTTGTTTTATGTGAGGGATTAGAAAGAAGGTTTTATCTGGTAGGGCAAACTAAGGGGTGATATAAAAACAAAGCAAAACATACACACATACACAAATACACACAGAGAAAACAAAAAAGTATACATAGCTGCTAAACTAAATTGTTTAATTGCATCCATGTTCTATAGATATGTTCATATAAAATATTAAAATTCTGCCTTTTTTAAAAAAATAGTTAATGATTTACAAAAGATAATCCCAGGATCTACTTAGTGTGCATAGCAAGACACTTCTTAGAATGTGGTAGTGGAGAGAACTGAGCAGGAGGTTCTCAAATATACTTTTTGTTCTAATATGTGATTTCAGTCTGTCTCTTTCTAAAACAAAGCATTTTCATTGTACTGCTGAGATCCAGTGTCAATAGTTTTATATATATATATATATATATCTGTGTGTATGTGTTTGTGTGTGTGTGTGTGTATGTGTGTGTGTGTGTATAAAGATACAAATTCCTGTGACCAAGAGATATTCCTGGGCCACCCACTTGCCCATGGCCACAAATGAGGAACTATCTTGGCCAGTCTTGCACAATGTTAATTTCAAAATTTTGATGCTAGATTGCACATGAACTCTGGATCTTACAATCATTCTTCTTGGGCAGGTAGTATATGTTAAATTAATATGTTTGCAACATATTTCTCCACTGAAATTTCTCTATCACATTTTATGGGTAAGACCAAAGAAAGAAAGGGAGTAAGGGTTACAGGATAAATAAATAAATAAAAGTGATCTCTGCTCTTATTATATTTGCATGCTCATTTCTTTCTCTTAAAATGACTTTATTCTCCCCTAAAATGTTGAGAGAAATAGCAGAAAGGGACAAATGAAGGAAACATGGGAACGTAAAAAGAGAGGGGAGGGCAGAAAGGTAAGATATCAGACAAATAATGCTGGTAAAATCTGAAACACTGGATAAAGGTCTGATGCTTGGAGAAAGAGGAGAAAAACCTACTACCTTCCAATGCTACAAATTTGGCTCTGTGAAATCAAAAGGGAAAGCAATAAGATCAGATATCATAGATGGCCTCGTATCCCGCCCCCAACAAGGCTTTACTCTCATAGCAGGGGGTCTCTCTCCTGTGTTAGCCCCTAGGAATCAGTGTTCAAAATCAATCTCTATTGAGCAGGGACAATTTCACTCTTGTGAACAAGTCTTTGAAAACTGCTAAAGAAAATCTCCAAAAGACATACTGCTTCACAGCTACCATGACAATAGCGAGGAAAGGTCACAGGCATCCCAAAGGATGATAACCCACCACCATCAATGATCTTTTCAATGACTCAATGAGGCACTGAGGACATGGCAAGCTCTTCTGCTGTGCCAGTAGGTAGGGAAATTAATAATTATTAAGATACCAGAATGGCAAAGGAATGTGCCAGTAGAGTTTTATAAGATGCATATTTGCCCCTAAGTGCAAAGGAACAATCATTTTATTAAAAATACCTACTAGGTGCTTTATAAATACTATCTCATTTGATCCTTACAACAAATCTGGGAGTTAGGGGGTATTACACCTACATTTTACAGTTGAGGAAACTTAGGTAGTCAGAGGTTGAGTGTTCTTGTGTTCTGATAAGTGTTTGTCTCTTTCTGAGACACATCTTATTGAATTCAGGTCTCCTTGTTCATAAGGCTCATGCTCCAACCATTGTACCGCCTTGCTTCTGCTAGGGAAGTGACCAGATGATAGGCATATACCTGAATCTGTTAAGGAGGGAAATTAGAGGAAAACTAGATATAAATATGTGACTCACACTCTTTGATACATGAACAAGATATTCTATCTTTATCCATTTTTTCTGAATGTCCATCATTCCTGGAATATTCTCCCACTTCCCCTACCTCCTCTGCTCCAACTACTGACTTCCATGACTTCCTTTTAATCCCAACTGAAATCCCATCTTCCGCAGAAAACCTTCACCACCTCCTCTTAAACACAGTGCCTTCCTTCTGTTAATTATTTTCTATTTATCCCATATATAGCTTGCTTTGTAAATCTTTGCTTTCTCTTCTCTTCCATTAGATTGTAATCTCCTTGAGGATGATCTCTTTTTACATCCTGGTACTTAGCAGTGTTAGACACATAGTAGGTGCTTGATAAATATTGATAGATTGAAATTATTTCACTAATAGGAGTACAGAAGTTATCTCCCCCTTCAGTAGTCTGTAAGCTCCTAGAAGTCAGCAACTGTTTCATTTTTGTCTATCTCTAGTGCCCAGCACAATGCTTGTGATATAATAGATTCTTACTAACCTTTTAAGATTCCAGAATCATTATTCACAACGGAATTTAGATACAATCCAGTTCAATGACCTCATTTTAGAGTTAAGGAAACAGATTCTGGTAGGATTTGTACCCAGGATTTGTACTATTGTCTCTTTCCACTCCACTAAACTATCTCCTTAATTTTTTAGTAAATGTTTGCTGTGCTATTGACAATGTCTGCCATATCGTAAGGGCTTAATAAATGTTCTTTGTTTAAGTGATGGATTAACATGGAAATAAACTCCTTGAGATTAGAGATGGTACCTTTAATATTTCAATATTCATTCCACGTACATTTATTTAAAGACTACAAGATGCCATTCAATGCACAGTAGCTATACTTTTTTTTTAATGGGGAAGGATACAGCCCTGCCCTCAATGAGTTTATATTATATAGATCCCCAAATTAACTCAGTGCTCTGGGGATTTGTTGGCCCTCAGTATTCTGTTCTCGCTTAACTAATCTGACTCATGACATGCTGTGCTAGCAATAAAGACAGAACCTCAGAAATCCGAGTAATGAGTGTTGATGGATGGAAGAGTAAAAGCATCGTGGACATCTCAACTTCATCTAATGAAAAGGAAGAGAGGCAGCAGATAAGCCATAATCACAAATCTCAATTTCATTGCAGTTTATTTAAAGACCTTAGGTCAATGATGAAATCTCTCTGATCCTTAGTTTCCCTAGATATAAAATGGAGAAGATAGCTATCTTTGTTTTTTTTTAATGTAGTTTGGTATAATGAGCTGCATTCTTAATTGCAGGTGAGGTCTAATTACACAATTACATTTATAAATCCTTTTGATATGTTCTCATGAAGACTGGTTTCACCTAAATGTTAGTGTAATTATTTTTAAAAAAAAAGATAAAATAAAACAAACCTTTAACAGCCACTCCATTCATCAAAAGCCTTTCCACAATTGACAGTCAATTCACACTTGCCCCAGCTAGTCATTATAGAAAATTTATGATTTTTTTGTTTGTAAAGACTGAGGATTTTGAGGAAATATGCACCCTCCGAATGTCAAGCACTCAGCAGGACCAGCTCCTCCACTGGAGAATCTCTAGCAGCTGTAGCTAAGGTCTGAGTTTCTGATGGCAGAAAAAGGAATTTACCGAATTCCCAGTGGGATTGACTGTGGGACAAGGAGACATTTGTTCATTTGGCCTTTCCGGTGAGGGGGAGGACTTCATTGGCTATATTTCTGACCATGCCACTGACCCCTGACCTGGGGTGGGGGGCCAGGGAACAGGTGGGCTGAAAATAGCATTTACTCCTTTTGTAGCAGACCTAGTCAGGCCAGTCCAGCTACAGCTCCTTTTTTGTTGAAAATTGTCTACTTGAGTAGAGGGCATACATACATCTCTTTGTATTTAGGGGGGAGTGTGTGTCTGTCTGTGGAACTCCATATATGAAAACTCTCTACACTAAGACTTGCAATTTCTTCTGCCACATTTCCTCTCGGTGACCTGCTTGAGAACTAGGAGTTTAAGTGAATTTCTCAGTTATAAAGCTCATATAGACTTTTTAGGAAGACTTCAACCAAAGTCTTCCTAACTCTGAGTTCAGCCTTCTTTCCTCTTTTCATAATTCTTCTCTTATGTGTGTGACCAGCTTAAACAATTTCTCCATCGTGGCTAGAAAGCTAGCTTTGGATCCACAAATGGTCTTTCCTCTTTTCTTTTCTCCATGCAAGTCAAAAGTGTGTTGGACTTAGGCAGAGGCCTGAGTTCAAATTCTGCTTACTTAACCTATTGGCGACCTTGGTCAAGTTATTAACCTATTCAAGCCACTGTTTCTTCGTCTGTGAAATGATTAGAATATATGACCTCTGAAGTCCCTTGAGCCTCTAAATCTATTATCTTTTGATCTTTCTCTCTGCCTCCTCTCTTTTTCCCTCCCCAACTACTCTCCCTTCATGCTAATGAAAGAACATTAGATGATTCAAGTTAAAACCCATCAGCAGCATCATCATCCACAACATCATCACAAATTGATTCAACATAATTAAGTACAATAATGTAGCATCATCATCATTATCTCAGTCTGCCTCAAACGCCAAAGAGAGGTTCCTCCCTTCTCTCTCTCTCTTCTATTCCCACAGCTTTTAAGATGAAGGAATGTTCTTCCTTGCTATTTTTTCTCTGTCCGTCCTCTTTACACATCTCCTTATATTACTTTCTGACAAAGGAGTTTCTGATTCAATGTCTCTGTCTCTATCCATCTCTTTGTCTTTCTCAGTCTCTTTTTCTCTGAATCTGTCTCTCTGTCTCTGACTGTTTCTACTCCACCCTATTCCTTTCACTGGCTATTGATCCTGGACCACAGCTAAAATCATAACGAGAACACATATTGGAGAGGTACAGAGGTTTCACCCAAAGGTAGAGTGATGTGGCAAAAAATTCCTGCAAAGTATACCATAGCCTAGATTGTCCTATTGACTTCATTTAAGTGGAAATGCAAAAAAAAGGAAAACTCATTCTACTTTTTAACCAAAAAAGATGTGGATGAAGAGGTAGAAAAGAAAGAGTGACCAGATCTTTCAAACAGAAATGACACTTAAATATTACTTCTGGAAACTTCTGTGATTAAGAGGTACATAGATTTCACCCAAAGTTAAAGCGATGTGGCAAATAATTCCGGCAAAGTATGCCATAGCCTAGATAGTCCTATTGACTTCATTTAAGTGGTAATGAAAAAAGGAAAACCTTAAAGATGCCATAGTTCAATCCCTAAGTGCATTCATCTCGATAATCGCAGACATTTCCAGAAGTAATATTTAGTAATATTAAGTAGAATGAGTCCCTTTAATGTCAAATTGATAATCTGAAATCACTGAGAGTGAAGATGTGTGTTTGACTGCGAGTGTGTATCCTCCCAAGTCCCTTTATTCATTCTCCACTGCAACTCAAGGAAAGTGATCTTCCAACAGGAAATGCAGAGTGTGCCTTTAAATACGTTTTTATTTTCTAATTGGTGGCTCATGCTTGTACTTTGCTGGATAAGTGGAATGGACGAGGTATGGCATCATCCTTAATTAATCGGTGTGCTAGCTACTTAAGAGGGCACACACAACTTGTGTTATTAAACGGTGTCATGTCAGACTTAATGGATGTCATTATGGGGTTCCTTGGGGATCAATCCTTGGACCATTGTTATTTATGATCTTTATAAATGAGCTGACAGGTCGGTGTACTGAGTGCAGCATTCATCTTTATGCTGATGAGACAGTCCTATGCTAGAGTTCTCAGTCACTGAGTGAACTTTGAAGCAGCCCGGCATGGGGATTTCAAGAGAGCCATTTTTGCTTAGCTTGAAATCAAATTGCTTTCAACAAGGCAAGGATAAATATCCTGTCATTTAAGGAAGAAAATTCTCCCCAATAAATGTGTATATATAAAAAAAGAAAATGGTTGGGATGATTCAGGGGATCTCTGGATCAATCTTGGATGGAGCTGTCACTGGGAGAGGATCTCAGGGAGAGGGGAGAGCTCCTGAAGCTCGGATATTCACAATCGAGTGGATTGTACAGCACCCAACAGAGAATAAAAATAAGGATAAAGGACCTTGAATGCATGTCATAAGTAGAAGAAACTGTAGAAGTTTAGTCTGGAGAAAAGAAGATCAAGATGATGAGATATGTGTGTTCTTATATTTGAAGGGCTTCCATGTGGGAAAGAAAAGGAAGAGAATAGGCATTTATTGAGCTGTTGATATGTTTCAAGTTGTTTACAAATAATTCATTTGATTCACATAATAATCCTGGGAGATCACTGATCTTATTATGCTAATTTTTTTTGCATTTGAGAAAATTGAGGCAAATAGATATTAAGTGAGTTGCCTGGTACCTAAGCTATTAATTGCCTGTGACAAGATTTGAACTCAAGATTTCTTTACATCAGGCCCCCAACTTTACTCCAGGTACAACCAATTATTTTTGTAGAAGAAAGATTAGACTTCTGCTTGTTTCCAAAGGACAGAACAACAACAAAAAATTAACCTCCATATGAGAAAAACAAACAAACACAAAACTTCTCAACAATTAGAGCTATCCTAAAGTGGAATGACCTACCTTCAAAGTGGTGGGTTTCCTCCTCCCTGAAAGCCTTCAAGCTGAAAATTGTCAGGAAGTGGGGAGGTTTTTGGTGCACCAATTGAATTAAATTTCTAATGAGATCCTTTCAAATTTGAACAAATATATAATTCTGTTAGTTTTGTCTGAAAGTGCTAAAATGTTGTTAGTGGGGATCAATGCTGATGCCATTTTGAGTCCTTCAGGATCATAAACATAACTGAGGTTACCATATAAATGCCAAGAATAAGATTTTGAAACAAAACCTTTTAGAAGGCAATGTCTTTTCTGTGATGTCCATACCCATGTCCTACACTTGCCTTCTGCTTCCCCTTCCATTTCCACTATGTGGGTGCATCCATCATTCCTACTCTGAACCGAAATGAATTAAAGAAATGTTTTGTGTTTCTTGCCCCCATTATAAAGTTTATCTGTGACTATTCTGTTCTTTGGTAGTTTTTACTATATTAGTATGATCAATTTTGAGTTGGAAAGACCCGCAGACTAATCTCAGTTTACAGAAGAGCAAACTAAATCCTAAGATTTGATTAAGGTCATACAAAAAAGGAACTAAAAGAGTTGGTATTTAAATAAGTCCTTGACTTCAAGTCTTTCTTTTCTGTTGGATACCAACTGTAATAATCTAACTTAGAGAATAATCTCACCTCAGGTGAAGCAAAATTATCCCAAGAGATATCTTCAGAAGATTTTTTCTATGAATCCAGAAAGAAGTTAATGCAAGAATCAAGTATGGGTTTGCAATTTGCCTCAAAATAGGAATCCCATTGGTTAAGGAAAAATGCTTTGATCTATAAATGATATCCCAGAACTTTATTCATCTGGAGTGGGCTTGGAATGGTACTTCATTAATTTCCTTTGGTACATTAGATGTTACAAAAAAGACTAATTTCACAGAGGTGAAGACAGGTCCTAGCCTGTCTTGGATTTAGATCAGTCTACAACCCCAAGCCAGAGAATTACAAGTTGGCAGCTGATCCAAAAAAATGTATTAGTTATTCTGATCAAATAGAGAGCAAGAGGTGATAAAGCAGATTTTAGTGTGTACTAAGAGTGACACAGGAGATTGGGTCAAGAAGTGTCTCACAATTTTTGAGATAATAATCAAAACATCAGTGGGATGGTGCCACTCACCAATGATTGGGAGCACAGTGAATAATTGCTATCTTTGGCTCTGCCAGCATCTTCCTTTGTCAGGATGCTCTAACTGGAAGTATTTATTTGTAGTTATAAGGTTAGGATAGATAGATAGATAGATAGATAGATAGATAGACAGACAGACAGATAGAGAGAGAGAGAGAGCGAGAGAGAGAGAGAGATAGAGAGAGAGAGATAGAGAGAGAGAGAGATGGATGGATAGATGGATAGACAGACAGATAGATAGATAGATAGATAGATAGATAGATAGATAGATAGATAGATAGATAGATAGATAGATATAGTTGAATGGATAGATAGCTACATTTAATGAAGTCAAGTTGACAGCCATTTGCTAAATGATTGCTATGTGCTAGATATTATACTAAGTACCAAGAATATAAGGAAGGACAAAAATATAGTCCCTGCTCTCAAGAAGCTTACATAAAATCCTACTCATTTTAATGCCTCATCACAGTACAAAGGTGATTTTAAGATCTTAGAAGTTATGACAGAGTACTGACAGCACTTTTCTATGTAAGAAATCTAGTGCAGGGGCAAAAATGGCTATTCTTGGAGTCAGGAACATGTTTTCAAATCTTGCCTCAAATATGTACTAGTTGTGTAACTCTAGGAGGGTCATTTAATTTATATGCCATGTTTCCTCATATTTAAAATTAAGGAGTTAAATTATAAGGCTTCTAAGGTCCCTACTAATGCTAAACTTAGGATTTCATGAATGTTAAAGCATGTGCTTAAACCTGATGTTCTTCCCCATATCTTTCCTTAAAGAAAAATTTCCCAAAATTTAGCCATAACTTAAATGGAATGAAATTGGGCTAAATTATTTCTATTGTGATATCGTAATCAAAGGTAAAGATTTACTGCTTAAATCTAAAAAGGCTTAGACTAGGCCTTAGTGGGGTTGAGATTTCATCACCATAATTAGAGCTGGTCACAGAAGCATAGGTTTAGAGATCGAAAAAGCCTCAGAGGCCTTTTTTTTTTTAATTTTTTTTTTATTTTAAACCCTTAACTTCTGTGTATTGACTTATAGGTGGAAGATTGGTAAGGGTAGGCAATGGGGGTCAAGTGACTTGCCCAGGGTCACACAGCTGGGAAGTGTCTGAGGCCAGATTTGAACCTAGGACCTCCCGTCTCTAGGCCTGGCTCTCAATCCACTGAGCTACCCAGCTGCCCCACCTCAGAGGCCTTTTAATCAAAACTTTTCATTTTTTTATTTGAAATTTTTTATTTAGTTAATTTATTTAGAATATTTTTCCATGGTTCCATGATTCATGTTCTTTCCCTCCCTTCTTCTCACCCCACCTCCCATAGCCAATGAGCAATTCCACTGGGAAACCCTTCATTTTGCAAATGAGGAACTGAGGTCCAGATAAGTTAAATAAGTTACCCAAGATCGTACCAGCTACCAGTAACAGAGTTATGATTGAAGCCCAAAGCTTCAGACTCTGTGCTGAAGGCTCTTTGAACCAAAACATATGGCCATGCATTGGTTTAAATACTCAAGGGAAAAATTATTTGGTTCATAATGAAGTTTTTTTTTATTACAACTGATTAAACAAATAAAATATATCCTTCCTAAGTGATCAAGTTGGGTAATAGATTCCTAAGAGACATGATACTCTCCATGATACCCAAGAGAGTTAAGAGCCGACCAGATTTACAGAATGTGTACAAATAACAAGCTATGATGCAATTTTATGCTGCAGGTCTGGGCAGAGAACCAAGGCAAGCCTCTGACTGGTCTGGTGAGTGCCTGTTTCCCTTCCCTTTTCCCCAATATCTTCTGCAAGTTTCCTCAGAATTTCAAACTGAGTTTATATGATTATAGATTTAGAAAAGGAAAAAATTAGTATATTCTTTATATTTATTTTATGGTATACAGATTTATATTATTTACTTGTATACCTGTTTCTTCTCAGTAAAATATAATCTAAATCCTCATATTCATATTACATTAGTGCATTACCTGACATATAGTAAGTAATATAAGTGTTTTTCAAATTGAATTGAATTAAATTAAGTACAATCTTTTTATTTCTCCTTCAGGATACTAAGGCCCATAAAAGTGAAACAGCTTGTCCAAGTCAATATCAAAGCTAGAAATTTAAAATCAACTTTTCTGAAGCCAAAGCAAGACATCTTCAAAACCTACACCATTCTTTAGAATGAAGACTTATTGATCAACTGTAATATACATGTATTGGGGAGGAAGAGTCATTTCCTCAATATCATTTATTTTAGTAGATTTACTCTAGTAATATAACATTTTTCAAATGTTGAAAATTTGTAAGTAGCCTGCATTCTTAGATTTCAAGAGGCTAAATCTGAGCAAAAAAGAGAAATGCATGGCTCTAATTAGTAAAACTAATATTCTCCTTTCCTTGAAAATGTTACTAAATCAGTCTCTCATACTCTTTACTACCACCATTTCCTTTTAGTATAAGCAAGAACCAATTGTGAATAGAGTGATTTAATAATTTGCCTTTGGTTTGGAAGACTGGCTTAGTATTCTATCATTAGCCATTATAAATCGTACCAAAATAACATCTTTTCTTCATCTTCTTTGACCTATAATTCAAAATAAATTATTTCAAAAGCTCCAAACTTTTCTATTTTTCATTTTCATTGTATTTATAATTTGAACATATGTATATGATTACATTAGAGTAAATGATATAACAGATTAAAGCTGCTTTGAAGACTTAAAGAACATTAAAAAGTGTTAATTGTTATTGTTGTTACCCATGATAAAACATAAAGTCTATTAGGTTAGGGATTGTTCAATTTTGTCTTTGTATCCCAAATTAATACCACTGTGCATGGTACAAACACACTACACCTGTGTTGATTGATTTCTTAAATATTTAGTATTTTAGCTGTAAAGAAATAAAGGTCACCAAATCCAATCCCTTCAATATATAAATTAGAAAACTGAGGCCCATAGAGAGTAAATGACTTGATCACGTTCAAAAAGATGCCAAAAACTAGAATCAGGATTTGGGAGAAATAAAATTGACCAAAATCCTACAATTCTTCTATTTTTACTACTGTTAATACAAGTAAGTTTTTCTAAATGGCACTTAAAAGGCAATCATGTGTGTCTTGAAAATGATGCATGATTTCTACCATGCAAGTACCAAAACGTTAGGAGATACTGAGATGGTGAGCCCCCTCCTCCAGCACCTCCCACCAGCTTCTGCCCCAGCCTTGGGTACATTGCCTGCATTATGCTTCTGCTGAGGGTTAAACTGGCTGTCTTAGGATCCAAAGGTAGCAGCTGGACCAGGTAAGTGGTCCCAGCCAAATATTCATAGATGCAATCAATGTTACTGTAGAAACGTCAGCCATGGCCAAGTTCACTGGAGCTGAATAAAAGACATCTTAGCTGGAAGCCACTCACAGGCTGGATCTTCTACTCAAGCCTACTTACCAAATTAAAAAAATCAGTCAAGCAACTAGGTTGTTTATTTGTTTTATTTTTTAAGGGATGATTTCATTACGCTAACTAGTTTTATTATTATTATTATTATTATCATCATCATCATCACGAGTATTTTTAAATCAACTTTGTTACATCTTTATTATTATTTATACATTCTTTATTATTATTTATTATTTAAGATATTAAAAATGACCCAAATGACTTCTTGCACTGATTCCTAGAAATAGCCTGAGAATAGCATGCAGGAATTTTGGTATTCATATAAACTCAACTTCAGTTCTGAGAATATAAATACGACATTCCCCGACTGGCTCCCATCCCCAGGTTCAGTTTCCACAGAAACCAATGCTCAACCAAGAAGTACAGGAAATCTACCTGTAGCAGCAAAGTAGAGATAGGTCAATCCCTCAATTCTTCTTTCATTTTCACTGTTTTTAGAATTTGTATGTGTAGGGATGGGGTGGGATGCTTCACAACACTGATTTGAGGATAGGAATAGGGAGAATATATAGTATATTTATATATGTAATATATATATTTTATATATAAGTATAATAATTATATTTATATAATAAAAAATATAATATTAAATAATATAAATTAAATATTGCTAAATATTAAAACAATAAATAAAATATATAATATTATATATATAATCAGCAGGTTTTCATTTTTATTCATGATTTTAGCCATCTGGGTGTGTAATTAGAATCTTTTACCCTAAAACCTACAATTCCCAGCACCCCACTCTCTTTCTCACATTACACACTGACATAGGGAGGCTATAAATTTTGTGTAGCCCCCACCTCTCGCTCTCTCTTCCTGTGATCCCATTTGGTGGAGGTGGTGTGAAGTAAGTGGCAGGAGAATCTACTCACGTGGCTTTATATTTTGTTAGATAATTACCTTTTATTCTTTTACTTCAAGTGATTTTTAATAAACTTTATAAAATATAATACTTGGAGTATTGGACATTCGTTTTAATCTTACATAGGATAGGTCTTAGAACATAGCCCCTATGTTGATGGGGCCCTAATATAATTTATACTTTTGACACCTATGTGAGAGTATATGTAAATATACTTAGAATATATAATATGTGTATCTCCATGTGTGTGTATGTGTGTGTGCTAACATTAAGTGTGAATTAGTTAAAAGAAAGCAAAAAAAGCAAAACCTAGAATCCCTGCTACTCTATACTAGGTTTATCTTTAGTGGTAACAAGATTAAATTTCTTTACATGAAATGCAACACTCTTCTATTCCCATCTATTCTACAAGGTACCATTAATGTCTCACAAATGAGAATAAAATGACCCATTTAGGAACAGGATTGGGCATTCTTCTGTGTCTTTCTAGGGTCAGAAATACTGAGATGACCATTCATTGAATCATGGAATCACAGAGTGTGAATATTAAAAAGGATTTCCACCACCCTCCAGTCTAATTCCTATGTGAAAGAATACTTTAATATCCTGGAAGAATTATTCCACAAAAGTGGCCACCCAGTCTCTGCTTCAAGCATCCCAAGAAGAAGGAGACCACCAAATAGATAGATGGTTCTTTGGACAACCCATTCCATTTTAGGGCAACACAAAATGTAAGGATTATTTTTCTGATTTAGTGCCTAAATTTGCCTCATAGCAATTTTCACCCACTATTTTTGGGGGGTGGGTGTTATTCCTAGTTTAGGCAATCTGGGCCAAACACAACTTTAGTCCCTCCATGTTATAGCTCTCCATTTCGCAGATGAGGAAGTCGAGCTATTAAGTCAGTCATGACTTGTCTAAAGTCACATAGGGAATAAGTAACAAAATTAGAATTTGATCTGAAGTTCCTTAATTCCAAATCCATCACTTTAGATTTGAAATAAATAAATAAATAAATAAAAGGAGTAAAAGCAATAAAGTGAAGAAATTAATTAGAAAAATTAAAGATAATAATTAAAATAAGGATAATCAAAAAAAATAATCAATAAGCCAATTGACAATTTTACGGGCCTCCTTTGTGCTATCTAGTATGTTAAATGTTGGGATAAAAAGTCAAAAACAACAACAAAAGTCTTCTTTGTCTTTAAAGAATTTATATTCCTTTGGGGAAAATGAAAACAATACATAGCCATGTAACTATATATATATATGTATATATATATATATATATATTACAATATAATTTTTTTCAAGAGGAAACACTTGTGATTGGAGAGATTAGGAAAGGTCTTAGATAATCAAGTACACCACCATTCTGTGAAACTGTGCTAGAGGGGAGAAGTGAATATACAATGAGTCCAGAAAGGTTAGAAATAAATTCTTAAGGACTTTAAAAGACAGCAAAAGAGTTTATGTTTTATTATATTAATGAATATTTGTATTATATAAGTGAGCATTTATATTATAGAAAGATAATTCAATGCATAGGAGTTAATAACGTCACCAAGAGATCGTGTAAAGAAAGAAGAGCAGAAAGCCCAGGATAGAATCTTTTGGGTGATAAGAAGCCACTGGAGATTATTGAGAATGGAAGGATACAGTCAGATATATCCTTAAGGAAAATCTTTTTTCCATTAATGCGTAGGATGGATTGGAGAGGAGAAAGGCGTAAGGCAAGAAGCCTAATTACAATACTATTTCCATAATTTGGTGAGAGGTGATGAAGGTCTAAATGAAGCCAGAAGCTGTATGAGTAAAGAAAAATAGATGAAGGAGATAGAAAGATAGAAATGCCACTATTTGGCAACTGGTTGGCTCTGTGGGGCAAGGGACAATGAAGAGTCCTGGGAAAAAAATGAATGAATAAACCTGGAAGATTGTGGGAAAATGGCAAATTTCTTAGACAGAAATAGGGAAATTTGGAAAAGTGATGGTTTAGGTGAGAGGGAAGAGAACATGCCATGTGTTGGAAATGCTGAGTTTGTTTACCTGCAAGACTTCCACTTTGAAATATTCAATCGGGAATTACAGATTAATTATTGAAGCTCAGGGGGCCCAATACATTGGTGTGTCAGTTACCTGAATAAAGATAATTAAATACATGGGAGTTAATAAAGTCACCAAGATAGAAAAGAAAGAAAGAAAGAAAAGAAGCAAACGCAGTTTAGAATCTTGAAGATAAACCAGAGTTAGAGGTTATGCTATGGATAATGACCCAGCAAAGAAGACTAAGACATTAAGAAAGCATTAGGAACCCTGATGTTGATTCACATTGCCAAAATCTTCAGTATAAAGTGTTTCCAACATTGTCAATTGTAACAGATAGAGGAGGAGGATTGTTGAAGGTGACATTTGAGCTGTGCAGTAATAAAATAAAGCAAAGAAGATAAGTAGTCAATGAAGATAAGAAGAA